>NC_057814.1:238910783-239060802 GCF_018294505.1 Triticum aestivum | reverse complement strand
CACACACACTTTCAGTCGGCGGGCCAAAGGGGCATATCTCACCAAGATGGATCGTAAAACGGACCAAGAATAATCCACCTTGGTTGTACAACCACTCTCTTGTTGTTGGTCAAAGTGATGGCCGTCCATGCGACCCCGGAGATGGGCTAGCTCGCCAACACGCAAGTAGCTAGTCCCCGAAGAGAACCACTGCATGCGTGTGGCCCAAACATATGTATGGAGAGGTGTGTTTTTTAGTACACAATGGAACAACTTTGATGTGTTACCATGATTTCGAACTAGAAATCCCCACATCGAGTGAGGGTTAGGTTGATGATGCATATGTATGTTACACCACACTTCAAGCCAATGACGGGGACTCATGCATGCGTGCATAGTATATGCGCTCAAACTTAATTAGGTCTGAATCTCACCATGACCTATACTACGATAACACGAACCAAATGAAGAATCCGCCATGGTAACCTATCTTGTTGTCGGTCAAGGTGATCTTGGATGTCCACGCGGGCCCACGAATATATAGGCTTGTCGCAGATAACCACGCGAGGGAGTGTACCGTTCGAAGGCAACCACTACATGCATATGTATGGAGGTGATGCGTGCATGCATGTTTGAATACCATTTCACAACATTGATGTGGCGTGTGCGTCGAAAATCATACACTCCCCACACAGAGCGAGATCGGTTCATGACGTGTCGTTGTACTAGCCACTTCGACTCGATGGGAGGGATTCATGCGTACACATGCATCTGTGTGTGCTCAAACTGTATCATGCATGTCATCCCAGAGCATGACCTATATATATACCATATTACAAGCAAAAAAATAATCCCCTCTTAAGTCAAATTACCTCTCTCATTGTCAGGCAAAAAGTAGTGATGGACCAAGCGGGCCCACAGATGGAAAGCATCGATATCACTGATAACTGCTTAAGTGGGTGCGAGAGGACAACCACCATCGCTTTGCATGTGGGCCAAACATATATAGGCTAAATACCCAAAATGCACAACTTTGATGTGCCACATGCCTCAACAACCATAAACCATGCACCCACACAGAGCGACGTTCATGAAGCGTACTACATATGATGGTCCCCTTCCCCCCTCTTCGGCGCATACTATATGCTCCTACCGTAATATGTACAACCCAAAAAAATCCTCATCGATGGTGAAATTAATTAACCTCTCCCGATGTAGGTCAAAGTGATGCATGCATGCATCGACGATGGCCTCGTGGGCCCACACATGGAAGCGTCACACGTGAGTGTCCTAGCTAGGATAACCACCGCGTGCATGCATGTGGCCCAAAGAGGTGTTATGTGATGTTTGAATAGCCAATTTCACAATTTTGATGTGGCACGTGCCTCAGAAAACGAAAAGTCCCGACACTGAGTGAGGTGTACTTGTTCACGGACGCGTACGCATATATAGTATATATGCTAATCCCTCCCACCTCTTCGACGCGTACTATATACCACCATAACACAAACAAAAAAGATTCTACCTTGCTGGTCAAATTAACCTCACTGTCGGCTGTTCGTCAAAGTGATGGACGACGACCTCGCGGGCCCATAGAAAGCGTCACACGCGAGTATCGATTGTCGTGTAGGACAACCATCGACTGCATGTGGCCAAAACATGTATGTATGAAAGGCTTGTGTAATGTTTTAAATAACGAATTCACGACTCTGATGTGGCACCGGCCTGCCTAACAAAATGGCCAACCCACACGGTGGCTCACAACTCGTATTGTACTGCGAGCCACCCGCCACCCCCAGACGCACACACCCACACACACACCGCGAATCCACCATAACTACGATGCATGTTAAATTAATTATCCCGCGGTGAACATATGTTACCAAAGGAGGGAAGTTTTAATTTTTTAGTACATTAATTGATTGATTTTCTATGGGTATAATGTGCAAAAATCAAATTTGAGCTACATGCACACGTGACAGTGCACCTAAATGGACTGCAAAAACACATGTGTCCCACTAGGTGCATGTTTACTCCCCGTGCAACAAATTTCAAACATTGAGAATCTTGATTTTTAAATTCTAGTACATCCAAAACTTATTTGATGTTCATGAAACTTATCGTGTTGTCATATGGACACCAATACAAAGTGGCATTGTACTTTTTTGTCAAATTTGAGACCAGTTTTGATGTAATCTTTATCTAATTACAAACGGGACATTATTAATAATTGGGAACCAATATCCCAAATGGATTACTTATTTGAACCGTGAGCGTTAGACCAACAATGGATACGTGCCATGCTTCGGTTAAGCAATAAAGCGGCAGCGTTAATCATCCAAATAGAAAAACAATATACGTGCCACCGCGTGACCCGTGTGCCGTGCGAGCAGGCGTGAGTTGACAGGACGCATGCGAGTAGTCCGCCGCACAGGCAGACCGGGAGGCGTGCGTGCAGGTGTGTGAATTGACGGAGGCGTGCTCGCTGCGTAGTGTCATTGGGAAGCGTGCAAGTAGTTGTGTGAAACTTTGGTGTGCATGCCAGCAGTCCGGTGCGCAAGCTCACCGGGAGGCAAGCCATCGGTTTGACCGCTGCCCGCCTCTCTCCAACAACTCCCACTACTCCATATTAATGGTGCACCCGAGCGGCCGCACCCCCCATCCTCGCCACACACACAATCCTCTCTCTCCGCTTGCATCCTCGACGCCGCTCGCAGTCCTCAAAGCCGCCAGTGTATGAGGATGTTGCCGAAGCGCCCCATCAGAGGGAGTGGAGACGCCGGGGCTGCTAAAGCACCAGAGCACGGTGTGGAGATAGAGACAGAGGTTGCTGTCACCACCGGCGAGTTATCGCTGCACCCCGACATCGTCGACGGTGTCGAGCTTCCACAGCTGTCGGAGTAAATGGCCATGGGTAGCCTAACAAAATACCCCTGGTTCCTCAAAAATTATCAGGCCGATTGAGCCTTCAAGCGTTCGAAGCATTGGGCCGACTACCGCAGGGGCCGGCTCTCCAAAGGCGACCCGGCCCCGGTAATCTCCCCCAAGATGGTTGCGAGATGGCCGACTCCAGGAAGCCGGTGCCAAGAGGACTGACTCCCAAGAGCCAGCCATGAAGCGTGCCGACTCCACAAAGCCGGCCAAGACCGCACCCACCGAAACTACACCCACATAACGGTGACAAGACGGGGTGTGGCCATAGTGCGGCCCACTACCCCCGAAGCCCGAGGTAGGCATGGCCACAGGGCGCCGTACGGGTCAGCCATCTCCCGTCCGGCTCGGCACTGTAGCCATGCTGGCCTCAACGTCATCCACGACAGACGCCAGTACGGCCCACGGGCGGCGGGCCCCTTTAGCCAGAGAGAGGCGCGAAGGCGGCCCGGCCTCCCCCAGTCGGCCAAGGGCGTAGCCGGCCCCCAGAAGCCGGCTACCCCCTCCCTCGAAGCATGTGCCACATTAAGGAGACAAGACGAGGTAAGGCTACAGTGAGAGCCCTCGAGGCGGCACACTATAGCCACGCTTACCTCGACGAAGCCCTCGTCATCAAGGACGAGGCTACAGTAAGCAGCCGCCGACAAGACCCTAGGCAGTGGGGCCGGCCTGTCGACCAAGAGGCCGGCAGCCGTCGGGACCCACCAGTCGGCGGGCCCCAACGGCCGACGAAGAAGCCGGCGAGCGCAGACACTGATGACTGGGACCCGTGCCCAGCCGGATTACAATTGTACCCCCGGGGGGTAGGCCTATATAAACCCCCCCGGGGCACCCATGCAAAGGGTTGGCTACTTAGAGTTACACACACAACCATAGAGAGAGGGAAGCAAGAGCTAGCCTTGCTCTTCTTCTCCCTTGAACCCGACAGCTCAAGGAGCATTTGTAGCTACTCGTTCCAATCTAGTGATCATGCGGAGACCCCGCAGAGCAGGACTAGGGGTTTTATCTCCATGGAGATCCCCGAACCTGGGTAAGATTCGCCGGCGTGCATGTCTTCGCCTCATCCCGTTTCCAGGCACCGGCGATGTCTTACTGGCACCCACCATGATAAGCCACCCGTTGGCATATGTCGCACCTACCACCCGACATTTGGCGCCCACCATGGGGCCAGGTGCACCGTTGTCCGGAGACCTATTCTGGATGGGAACCCTCTTCCTCCCCCGTGAGCGCAGCCAGCCTGCTGTGCCCGATGGCGTTTGCCTCGACGCGCTGCAAGGCGTCGACGACGCCTGCACGGCGAGCTGCCTCGCCGATCTTCTCGGCGAGACTCGCATCTCCGACGAGCCTGCGTCCGACGCGGGCACGGACTACCCCGAGAGCCGCCTCGTCAGCCTCCTCAACCAGCTTCACGTCTCTAGTGAGCCTGCTGCAGATGTGGAGTCGGTCGGCTCCACCGACCCGATGCTCGTCGACTCCGACACGGCATCGCTCGACGCCTACCCCTCCGACATGGTGGTCTTCGACGATCCTCTCCCTCGAGCTGACAGTGGCAGCAGCGCTGTCACCGAAGTGTTGGTCATCAGCCACGTCGCCAACTCGGGCGAGAACGCCCACGACGCCCTGCAAGCGGCGATGCACGACCTATCCGTCGCCATCCCGGCCGACGCCGACGCCGAGACCCTGGAGGCACGCCGCCTCGCCCTCGTCGCGGAAGGCCAGAAGATAGCCTCCATGAGACGCCTCACTGAGGCCCACCAGCGCGAAGTCGACCGCGCCGCCTTCGGTATGCCGCCGCCTAGCGGGCCGAGCCGAGCCGGCTTCGTCCAGAAGCGCGGTGCGGCTATCGCCAGCATGCTGGGGGCAGATCGCCCCGTCTACGCCACCCCGCTCGAGAATCTGCGAGCCGCTCAGGCGGCCGCTGAAGAGCTAAATGGGCTGGGAGCCGACGAGCTCCCCTACATGACAAGGCGGATCCAGCAGCTGATCGACGCGGCTGTAGAACGGCATGAAGCCGGCGCCCGCGCCGATAGTCATCCCCCGCGCCGGGAGCACGCCGCGACGTCCCGCTCGCCGACTGCGAGTGGCGCCCGCTAGAGGAAAGACAAGGAGCCGGCTGCTAGCCGTAGCCGGACTCGTATCACCATCGAGCGCGACGCGGAAGGCCGCCCTCGAGCGGTGGAGCGCCAAGGAAATCCGCCTCCTCCCCCGCCTCGAAGGGAGAGACGTCTCACCCCGCTGCCCGTCACACACCCGACTCTTGGTGACCGACTAGGCCGCCGAGAAGGAGTCGGCGAGAACGACGCCCGCCATCGGATCGACCGCCTTGCCCGATCCCTGGCGCTAGAAGAAGAAGACGATGTCGGCCCGCCATGCTTTGGCCCCCGCATCCGCGATGAGCCCTTCCCCAAAGGGTTCTCGCTCCCCAGAGACACGCCCAAGTACAACGGCTCTGTGAAGCCGGAGGATTGGCTCATCGACTATTCTACTGCGGTCAGCATAGCCAATGGCAACCAACGCGTAGCCGTGAAGTACGTCCCCCTCATGCTGCAAGGCACGGCGCGCACCTGGCTCAACAGCCTCAAGCCCTACAGCATCAACAGCTGGCTAGACTTCACGGAAGTCTTCATCCGCAACTTCACCAGCACGTACAAGCGACCTCCCAAGCCTCGCCAGCTCTCCCTGTGCGTCCAAGGGCCCAACAAGTCGACCCGCGACTACCTCACGCGGTGGGTCGAGCTCCGCAACTCCTGCGAGGGGGTGCACGAGGTTCAGGCCATCGAGTACTTCACCGCCGGGTGCCGAGAGGGCACCCTCCTCAAGCACCGACTCCTCTGCGACGAGCCGGCTACCCTCGACGAACTGCTGGTCATCGCGGACAAGTACGCCACGGCCGACTCCTCGATGAAGACTGAGCTCTGAGTGGACGCCTCTGGGAAGGTGCTCGCTCCGGCTCCAAAGACGCCGGCTGGCGACTCCAATCGGCACCCCTACCAGAACGATCACAAGCGCAAGGCCCCCATGCCGCCTTCCACCAGTCGGCAGTTGGCCACAGTTGAAGATGAGCAGCCCGAAGAGCGGCCCGCTCCCAAGAAGAAGGGTGGCAGGCTGGCTTGGCAGCCGGCCTTCTCTTACGAGCAGACTCTCGACGCCCCCTGCAAGTTCCACAGCGGCGCGAAGCCGTCCAACCACACTACCCGAAAATGCCACTGGCTCACGCGAATCTCCAAGGGCGAAGGGCTGGTGCCGCCTCCGCCTCCCGGCCCGCCGCCTCCAGCCCCCCAGCAGCCGGCGGCTCAGCCGGCAGTCGGAGCCATCCAAGATGAATTCCCTGAAGAGCACGCCGCCTACGTCGTCTTCACAAGCCAAGCCGAAGACAAGCGCAGTCGGCGCCGTCAGCACCAAGAGGTCAATGCGGTCGCCTCTAGCGCCCCCGAGTTCATGCACTGGTCCGAGAAGCCCATCAACTGGAGCCAGGCCGACCACCCAGAGGTGATGCCATCCCCTGGCTCCTATGCACTGGTCTTGGATGTCACCCTCGCGACGGAGAGGCGGGCTGCCCGATTCTCCCGCGTCCTGATAGATGGCGGAAGCAGTATCAATATACTGTACCGCGATACCATGGAGAAGCTGAACATCAAGGCGAAGCAGCTCATGCCAAGCCGGACCGTGTTCCATGGCATCATGCCCGGCTTGTCTTGCTCCCCGATCGGCAAGATCAAGATGGATGTTCTCTTCGGAGACAAGGATCATTTTCGCCGAGAAGCGATCTGGTTTGAGGTAGTGGATCTGGAGAGCCCCTACCATGCTTTGCTTGGCCGACCTGCTCTGGCCAAGTTCATGGCTGTGCCCCACTATGCCTACCTGAAGATGAAGATGCCGAGCTCGAAGGGGATCATCACCGTAGCCGGCGACTACAGGAAGTCCATCGAGTGCGCCATGGCCAGTAGCCGGCTGGTCGAGTCTCTCGTAGTGGCAGAAGAGAAGAAGATGCTGGAGCGGGTTGTGGCCATGGCCGGGAAGCAGCCGGCCCTGTCCCCCAACCCCAAAGATTGTGATGCACAGGGCTCTTTCCAGCCGGCCAAAGAGACGAAGAAGATACCCCTGGACCCGGAGAACCCGGAAAGGTTTGCTGTCATTGGGGCAAACCTGGACAGTAAATAGGAAGGCGAGCTCGTCGACTTCCTCAGTGAGAATCGAGATGTCTTCGCATGGTCCCCAAAGGACATGCCGGGCGTCCCGAAGGATATCGCCGAGCACAAATTGCACGTCCGAGCCGACGCGAAGCCGGTCAAGCAGCCCCTCCGCCGACTGTCAGAAGAGATGCGAAGAATCGTAGGAGAAGAGATAGCCCGACTCCTCGCCGCTGGCTTTATTATGGAAGTGTTTTTTCCAGAGTGGCTTGCCAACCCAGTTCTGGTATTGAAGAAGAACAACAAGTGGCGTATGTGTATAGACTACACCAGCCTGAGCAAGGCCTGCCCCAAGGATCCGTTTGCTTTGCCACGGATTGACCAAGTGATAGACTCCACAGCCGGATGCGAGCTATTGAGTTTTTTGGACGCCTACTCAGGGTACCATCAAATCAAGTTGGACCCAGCAGACCGACTGAAGACTGCCTTCATCACACCATTCGGAGCTTTCTGTTACCTGAATATGACATTCGGCCTGAGGAATGCCGGTGCCACTTTTCAGCATTGCATGCAGAAATGCCTCCTCAAGCAACTCGGCAGAAATGCCCACGTCTATGTAGACGACATTGTGGTGAAGACAGAGAAGCGCGGCACCCTGCTGGAAGATCTCAAAGAAACATTCGCCAACTTGCGCCGATTCCAAATCAAGCTCAACCCCAAGAAATGCGTGTTCGGAGTACCAGTCGGCCAGCTGCTAGGCTTCCTGGTCTCCGAACGCGGCATCGAGTGCAACCCTGTGAAGATCAAGGCCATCGAGAGGATGGAGATTCCCACCAAATTGCGAGATGTGCAGAAGTTCACCGGGTGCCTGGCCTCCCTAAACCGCTTTATCAGCCGACTAGGAGAGAAGGCTCTCCCCCTGTACCGACTCATGAAGAAGTCCACTCACTTCGAGTGGAATGACCAAGCCGACCAAGCCTTCCATGAGTTGAAGAAGATGCTGACCACTCCACCTGTCCTGGCAGCGCCGACTGAGAAGGAGCCCATGCTCCTCTACATTGCCGCCACTAGCCGAGTAGTCAGTACAGTTGTTGTGGTCCACCGCCCAGAAGAAGGCCGAGCCCAGCTAGTCCAGAGGCCGGTGTATTACCTAAGCGAAGTACTATCCAGCTCAAAGCAAAACTACCCGCATTACCAGAAGATGTGCTATGGGGTGTACTTCGCCGCCAAGAAGGTTGAAGCCCTACTTCCAAGAGCATCCCATCACGGTCGTGTGCACCGCCCCGCTCGCCGAGATCATAGGCAGCCGGGATGCATCCGGCCGGGTGGCTAAATGGGCCATTGCATTAGCACCATATACGATCTTCTACCAACCCCACACCGCCATCAAGTCCCAAGCATTGGCCGACTTCCTCGTCGACTGGGCCGAGACCCAGTACCTACCGCCGGCTCCCGACTCTACCCATTGGCGGATGCACTTCGACGGGTCCAAAATGCGCACCGGCTTGGGAGCCGGCATCGTCCTCACCTCTCCCAAAGGCGACAAACTCAGATACACGCTGCAGATCCACTTCGCCGCCTCCAACAACGTGGCCGAGTACGAGGCACTCATACATGGGCTCCGGCTAGCCAAAGAACTCGGCATACGCCGGATCCTGTGTTATGGCGACTCAGACTTGGTGGTCCAGCAGTCGTCTGGCGACTGGGACGCCAAGGACGCGAACATGGCGAGCTATCGATTCCTCGTCCAGCAGATCAGTGGGTATTTCGAAGGGTGCGAGTTCCTTCACGTGCCAAGGGCCGACAACGACCAAGCAGATGCCCTGGCACGGATCGGCTCCACCCGACAGGCTATACCAACCGGCATCTCCCTCCAGCGCCTCCTCAAGCCGTCCATCAAACCGTCTCCAGAGTCGGACTCTGTCTTCGTACCGCCTGCGCCAGATGCAGCCGGATCCGACTGGAGGAACCCCGCAGGCGGCACGGGGACTTCAACAACTGGCCCGGGGACTGCCGTAGTCGCACCCGGCCCGGGGACTTCAGAACCCGGCCCGGGGACTGCAGTAGTCGGCCCGGGGACTGCAGCAACACAAGAAGCGGTGGTCGACTCCAATTCCACGCCACCCGACCCACCCACCCGAGTCATGGTGGCTACACTAATAGAAGAAGAAGTCACAGCTCCATCTTGGGCCCAGCCCATCCTCAGATTCCTAGTCAGCAGAGAGCTGCCGGCTGATGAGATCTCAGCCAGACTAGTGCAACGATGAGCCGGAGCATATGCAATAATCAACAGAGAGCTTGTCAAGCGCAGCGTCACTGGAGTCTTCCAGCGTTGTGTCGAGCCAGAAAAAGGAGTGGCAATCCTCAAGGATATCCATCAAGGCGAATGCGGCCACCACGCAGCCTCAAGATCACTTGTGGCCAAGGCTTTCCGCCATGGTTTCTTTTGGCCGACTGCTTTGGAAGATGCCAAAGAGATAGTCAAGAGCTGCAAAGGATGCCAAGTTTTCAGTTCCAAGCAACACCTGCCAGCTTCTGCACTCAAGACCACTCCCCTCACCTGGCCCTTTGCCGTCTGGGGACTGGATATGGTGGGTCCTTTCAAGACAGCCCGCGGCGGCTTGACACATCTGCTCGTCGCCGTGGACAAGTTCACAAAGTGGATCGAAGCAAAGCCAATCAAGAAGCTGAACGGGCCGACTGCCGTAACATTCATCACCGACATCACTACTCGGTACGGCGTGCCGCACAGCATCATCACCGACAACGGCACGAACTTTGCCAAAGGAGCACTGGCACGTTTCTGCGCAACGCAGGGTATCCGACTGGACTTAGCGTCCGTTTCCCACCCGCAGTCAAACGGCCAGGTCGAGCGAGCAAATGGACTCATCCTCTCCGGCATCAAGCCCCGACTGGTTGTACCACTGGAGCGATCGGCCGGCTGCTGGCTCGATGAGCTGCCGGCTGTCCTCTGGAGTCTGCGTACTACCCCCAACAAGTCAACCGGCTTCACTCCGTTCTTCCTTGTATGTGGTGCCGAGGCTGTCATCCCAACCGACATCGAGTTCGACTCGCCTCGGGTCACCATGTACACGAAGGCGGAGGCCAAGGAAGCAAGAGAAGACGGTGTCGACCTACTAGAAGAAGGCCGGCTGTTGGCACTCAGCCGGTCCGCCATCTACCAGCAAGGGTTGCGCCGCTACCACAACCGCAAGGTCAAGCCCAGATCCTTCCAAGAGGGCGACCTTGTGCTTCGGCTGATCCAGCGAACAGCCGGCCAGCACAAGCTCTCGGCCCCTTGGGAAGGCCCCTTCGTCATCAGCAAGGCACTAGGCAACGAATCCTACTACTTGATCGACGCGCAAAAACCAAGAGCACGCAAGAGAGATGACTCCGGCAAGGAGTCGGAGCGACCATGGAACGCGAACCTCCTGAGAAGATTTTACAGTTGAAAGCAGTATGTATCATGCTACCCTTTTGTATTAAGTATGGAACAACAGGCTCCCCGAGGAGCACTCGGGGACTGCCTTTATTTATCTATGAGTGACGAGTGTCATATCCATGAATGTATTATTACATTTGATTTCTTGTCTGGCACCGGGTTCGACTAGTCGGCCCAGGGACTGGCCGCCTTGAGCTATATTGAAAGTTCTACCTGAAGTCAGACAAGTAGTGTGCCAGCTCCCGAGTCCTCTCTTGTTGAAAGTCGCAGCTCGAAGAACCGATTGTCCGACTAGCAAGAGCCAAGGCAGAAAGGATGCCCACACGAAAAACGGCTAAGGACTAACGAACTTATATAGCAAAAAGACGGCCTCCAACCACGCCCGCCGGCTGTCAGAACAACCGGCTGGCCGGCTTCCTAAACACTTAGCTATAATCCAACAAAGCTAGAGTACTTGCCCTCCCAATTGGCCAAGCACTTCTCCAGCCACAGATTGCAGAGCAACTGTCTGACTGGGGAGGCGGCAACCAAGGGAGGGCGGCAAAGGAAACAGCAGAAGGATGAAAAGCAAAGAACGAGGAAAATCCAAACGCATGCATAGTCATATATACATATAAAAGCCCCCAACAGGCTGGCAATCGACATAGTTCGAATACACCCCCAGTGGGTGGAATTGTGTAAACTTAACAGAATATTGTTCCAAAAGTGACAAGACAGGAAAACGAAAGATAGCAGACTAGACTAAGGCGCGGCGCGGGAGCCGGGTTGGTCGGTGGAGACGGCGTCACTGGCTGAAGGAGTGGCCGGCTGGCGGGTCTCGGCTTGGTCACCACCGGTGGCAGGCGACGCACCCGCGCGTGACGTGGTGCTGGAGGCGCGGTCAGGCTGAGGCTGGCCGGCCGCTCCACCATCCGGCCCGGCGTCTTCACCCTCCTCCTCCTCCTCCTCACCCTCGTCGCTGGAGTCGATCTCCTCCGCCGAGTCTTCACTGTCTGCCGGGTTCAGCCCGAACCACTCCTCCGGCTGGGCAACACCATTGTCATCTACCTCAGGGGCGAAGGCGCTGGTGTCGGTGTAGTCGGCGATCGCTGAAGCCCGCCGGATGATAGCCGGCCGCGCCGACTCCAGCTTCATGTCGGCCTGCTGCCGCCAGGTAGCCAGCTGGTCCAGACTCAGGCCGGGGTACCAGGCCTTGACGAACTCCAGCGCCCGCCTGGCGCCGGACCGAGCCGCCGAGGCCTTCCAGGCTTCGAAGCGACCGACCGCCACCTCCAGCCAGTCGACACTAGGGGTGCGGGGAACCACTTCGCCGGGCCAGAGGGCGGCCAACACCTGCGCCCCGGCACGTTGAAGCCGGCGGAGCAGTCGGTGAGCCGGCTGGAGGCGGGGCTGGATCGCCAAGAGCTGCTCCTCCAGGGACCGGCCAGCGTTTGGCGCAATCTCAGCGCCAGCCTGCCTTCGTGCCTCGCGGCGGGCCTCGATGATCTGGTTGGCGGCAGTAGAGTAGCCAGGGAAGTACTCTGCGCAAGAAAGAAAGAGAAAGAAGAGAAAACACAAAGTTAGAAAACGAGCCAAAAGCGGCAGACGGCAAGGACAAAGAAGTAGGCGGCTTACCGTCAACCAGATCTTCGATCTGGCCATAGCCATTGATCAGAGTCTGCTTTGCTTCAGCCCAGCCAGCCGCTTCTGTCTCGTACTCGGCCTGGAGGGCGGCTTCGCGGTCCTGCACCGCCTTCAGAGCCGCCTTGTGGCCCTCCTCCTGGTCAGCCAACCTCTTGGCCAGGCGGTCACGTTCCTGCACCAAGGCGGCAAACTCGGCCTCCTTGGCACGAAGGGCAGTCTGAGACCCTCCCAGCTGTGCCCTCAGACTGGCGTTGGCCGCTGCAGGGACGGTAGAAAAAGAAGAAACAATAAGAGGAAGTCGTCAAGGAAGATCCGACCCGACTGCTCAGCAGTCGGCCCGAATCTCGGGGACTACACCCAGTGGGTGCGCTGACGCGCCCCCACGTGAGATAAAGAACAAAGCACTTATCCCGGCTCTCAGTTAGGTCGGCGGTCTTCTGGGTCAGCTCCCGAGCCTGGGAGTTGAAGGCAGCCGCGCGAAGATTGTGGTAGTCCTGCAAGACAGGCAGAAGAGCGAAGTAAGAACAAGAATAGCAAAGCTAAATCCATTAAGAAGCTCCAAGCCGCCTGCTCAGCAGCCGACTCGGAACTCGGGGACTACACCCAGTGGGTGCGCTGACGCGCCCCCACTGAAGAAACCAAGATCAAGAAGAAGTAAGATAAGAAGACTAACCCGGATGGCCGCCCGCGTCGCAAGGAATTCGTCGGTGTATCGCCTCAGCGCCGTAGCCTGGGCCTGGAGCCGGGTCCGGACGTCCTGCGCGGCCACGTTCATCACGGCCGTCCCTCCGCCCAGCGTCCACCCCGAAGTGGCGCTGGCCACCTCCACATCCTGGGCCGACGAGCTGGAGCCCGCGGCCGGCTGCGGCTCCGACGCAGCCTTCTGTGGCTCTGACGCAGCCTTCACCATGCGCCGGCTCGGCGGCGTCCGGACCGCCAGCTCAGTCCTCGCGGCTGGCTCGCCCCCCGCCGACTGCGCAGGCGGCAGATCAGGTCGGCCGCCTTGAGCCGCCCCAGTCGGCGGAGTCGGTACCGCCGCCCTCTCCAGGATGACGAAGTCGTCATCCCTCTCCAGCCCCGGTTGGTCACCGCCGGCTTCTTCTGGCGGGGGCTCCGGGGCCCCAGGCGCCGCGACGCGTAGTGGGGTGACCAACAAGGCCCCCTCCGCCATCGCCATAGCCGCAGCCTCTGCTTGGGCCTTGGCCGCAGCGTGAGCACGCGCCTTCACCGCCTCCTCCTCCTGCGCCGCCTTGGCGGCAGCCGCCTTCAAAGCCTCCGCCTCCCGCGCCTCCCGCTTCTCCCGCGCCTCCCGCGCGTTCCGCTCCGTCGCCGCTAGAAGATCGGCACGGGGGTCCACGCGGCGAGTGGTGCTCCCGGATCCTCCCGGCGACCCAACGACGGAGGCGGCAGCAGCCCGCTCGAGCGACAATGGAGCTCTGGTTGTTTGGAGAAAAAGACAAGGATTCAGGAGCTACCAGAGAAAAGAAAAGAGAATGTACGAAGGAGTATGTACTTACGCCGACACCGTCTGCGGTTGCTTCACCGCCTTCGCGGCCGCCTCCTCCCGCCTAGTCGCCGCTGCCCCGCCTCGGGGCTTCTTCGGCCGACTGCCGAACAAACCCTGTGCGGCACGACGCTTTTGCCCACCGCCCCGAGCAGGCGGCGCAGCGGAGGAACCCGCGCCGTGGCCAGACGCCGGCTGACGGCGTGGGACGACTTCAGCCTCGTCGTCGTTCGGCCAGTCGTCGAAGCTGACTCCAAGCCCGGAGCCGCCTGCTTCGCCGCCGGCTCGGCCACCGCCCGCCTCGGTGTTGTCGTCCATAGCGGCCGCCCCCAAGTCGGGGTCCTCCAGATCGTGCTCCGTCCGGTCGGGGACGAATCGGCGCTCCGCGTCCGACCCGCGTGCCCAGCTTGGACTGGAAGAACTCCCCCCAGAGCTCGAGGGTAGGGAGGACGCCAAGGTAGCCTTCGCACAAGGTGACGATGGCGGACAGCAGCACCACCGTGTTCGGGGGGAGGTGGTGCGGCTGGAGTTGGTAGAACTCGAGCCAAGAGCGGAAGAAGACGCTCACGGGCAGGCCGATGCCGCGCAAGAAATGCGAGCAGAAGACTACCCGCTCGCCCTCCTGCGGCTCCGGCGTAATCTCCTTCGCCGGCGCGAGACGGACCTCCACCTTGTCCGCGCCGGGCAGCCGCTGCGTCTTGCGGAGGAATTCGACGTGATCCTCGTGGACGTTGGAGCCGTCCCAATCCCCGCCGTACTGCATCGTGGCGTGGGGCTGGCGAGAACGAGCGCGGCGGCGGAGGAGCGAGTGGTGGAACTGCGCGGCGGCGAGGTGCTGTTGCAAGAAAGGGCAGGAGGAAGAAGATGGTGGAAAGAGGAGGACCGTGCGAGAGCCTGCCGCTCTCCCCCTCCCCCTACTTATAGCTTCGCAAGGTGAAGCCGGGGAGGCAGGGCGTGGGGTGAGACGTGGGATTAACTGCACCCACTCCCCCCACGCCTCGCGATTATTACGCCCTAAAAGCGTGCCGAAACCGCCGCAGGGAGACGTGCGGGCGGCTTCGGGCCGCAGAGAATCCACGCCTGGGCCCGGGCGTGGGCGTGGCGGGCCCCCGACCTGTGGCGACGTCCCGTCGCGCGCGTGGGCTGGCAGGCTTTTTTGCCACGTGGTTTGCAGGCGGCAAGTGGCCAGCCCGCAGCCCGGTGCGCGCGCTGGCCAGCTCCCGCCCTCCGACTCCCAAGAAATTTTCACCGAGACGGCGCCCCCAACCAAAGTTGGCTCCCAGCTGCCGACTCGTCAAGATAGGAAGCTGATCGACCTTCTCGACTCCCACCCAACCTCGAAGCCCAATCAGCTTCGGGGACTACTGTCGGAGTAAATGGCCATGGGTAGCCTAACCAACTACCCCTGGTTCCTCAAAAATTATCAGGCCGATTGAGCCTTCAAGCGTTCGAAGCATTGGGCCGACTTCCCCTAGCCGACTACCGCAGGGGCCGGCTCTCCAAAGGCGACCCGGCCCCGGTAACCTCCCCCAAGATGGTTGCGAGATGGCCGACTCCAGGAAGCCGGCGCCAAGAGGACCGACTCCCAAGAGCCAGCCATGAAGCATGCCGACTCCACAAAGCCGGCCAAGACCGAATCCACCGAAACTACACCCACATAACGGTGACAAGACGGGGTGTGGCCACAGTGCGGCCCACTACCCCCGAAGCCCGAGGTAGGCATGGCCACAGGGCGCCGTACGGGTCAACCATCTCCCGTCCGGCTCGGCACTGTAGCCATGCTGGCCTCAACGTCATCCACGACAGACGCCAGTACGGCCCACGGGCGGCGGGCCCCTTTAGCCAGAGAGAGGCGCGAAGGCGGCCCGGCCTCCCCCAGTCGGCCAAGGGCGTAGCCGGCCCCCAGAAGCTGGCTACCCCCTCCCTCGAAGCATGTGCCACATTAAGGAGACAAGACGAGGTAAGGCTACAGTGAGAGCCCTCGAGGCGGCACACTATAGCCACGCTTACCTCGACGAAGCCCTCGTCATCAGGGACGAGGCTACAGTAAGCAGCCGCCGACAAGACCCTAGGCAGTGGGGCCGGCCTGTCGACCAAGAGGCCGGTAGCCGGCGGGACCCACCAGTCGGGGGGCCCCAACGGCCGGCGGAGAAGCCGGCGAGCGCAGACACTGACGACTATGACCCGCGCCCAGCCGGATTACAATTGTACCCCCGGGGGGTAGGCCTATATAAACCCCCCGGGGCACCCATGCAAAGGGTTGGCTACTTAGAGTTACACACACAAACCATAGAGAGAGGGAAGCAAGAGCTAGCCTTGCTCTTCTTCTCCCTTGAACCTGACAGCTCAAGGAGCATTTGTAGCTACTCGTTCTGATCTAGTGATCATGCGGAGACCCCGCAGAGCAGGACTAGGGGTGTTATCTCCACGGAGAGCCCCGAACCTGGGTAAGATTCGCCGGCGTGCATGTCTTTGCCTCATCCCGTTTCCAGGCACCGGCGATGTCTTACTGGCACCCACCATGATAAGCCACCCGTTGGCATATGTCGCACCTACCACCCGACAACAGCCGGAGGCGGAGTTCCACAACGACTCTGGTGACGACCCCGACGACGACTCCGACGACCACTCCGGCGATAACTCCAACGACGACGGACAGCTGATTAGTCATCTATGCCCATTTATGTCTCAAATAGATCATAGGGTTTCTCTGGTTACTCCTGCCTCCCCCTTTTTGGAATAGAAATCCTATGGTTATGTTCTCCCAATCCATGAAATCTGAGTAAGTTTCGTTAGATCCGTGTAGTGTATTGATTGTTTGAATGGTACAAGTGATAAGTGATTAGTTGTTTCATCTGTGCAAATGATTTCTACTAGTAATCCGACTAGGGTTAGTGTTCGTGCTAATAATTCCTAGCCAGGACTTGACAATTGATTTTGAATGACCTACATATGTTTGTGCCATTACTTTCTTCAAGATTGGTCTGTACATAGACGACTGTGCTTAAAAATCGAACCATAATCTCTGGATATGTATAAATAAATAGCCATAAATTCCTAATCCTACTTCATGGCATGTAATCATTGATTTGATGCCAAATTTGTTTCACTATTTGTATAGGTGTTGTCTGACAATGTGACATCGAGGATGAAGATAGCCAGAGGAGGTACAAGAGGAAAATCCTAAGGGAGCTTTATGCGGGAATGCATAACAGGCGTATTAGGACCTGAAATGGTGGCTATCGATGCCCATTTTGCAACTGCAAGCTTCATGACGCGTATCTAAGTGTTCTGGCGCATGCAAGAGGACGGGCCGTTGGCTCCTTCAAGTAGAAGTATTCTCGCAGGGTGGTGCATGACGCGTATGCCTAGTACCTGGAGAAGCTTCCGGATCGTACCGGCATGTGAGATGAGATGTGGGATCGAACTATGTACGCTTGAGTATGCTTCATGACGGTTGAACTATGTACTTATGGTTGAACTATGCTTGTGTATGTGTACGCTTATCATCTATGTCTGAGTATGTTTAATCTATGTTTACTTATGTCTAACCGTGGGATATGGATGCAATTAGTTCGGTTGATGGAATCTACCTCCGTCTTGATTTATTGGACCCCTTTGTAATTTGTGTTAAATTTTGACCAACGGTTTAACTGAAAAAATGTTAGTGCAGCTCAGCAAAAATTATATCGTTGGATGGCTATTTGAGCATAGTGTTCAATCATATAATTTTTGGTGACATGCATAACATTTCTTAGTTAAATATTTGGTCAAAATTTGGTAAAAATTACAAAGGGGACCAATAAACCAGGACGGAGGTAGTACGTCAATCACACATGGTTCCCAAAATTGGAACCGTGTGCAATGACTTTCATTTTGCCTGTTGCGTTAATCACACACGGTTGGCTCTAGCAAACCGTCGCCTCCAAAATTCTTTGTGGGACAGAAAACTCTCACCACCCAATTGAAAAAAGAAAAAGAAAACCCTCACCATCCCCACGTCACAAAAACCCTCACCCCGCCCGCCACCCCCTCCGGTCCTCATTCACACCAACACAAGCTCCTCCACGTCTATGCATGGCACCGCCTATCGCGGCGGTAACCACTTAGCTCGACGCCTGCCGCCGCCGCCAGGCTGCCGGCAAAGCCCACCTCATTTCGCCACTTGCGCTTGCCTCCGCCTATCGCCATTGACTTTCTCGACGCTGCTCGGACGACCCAGCTTCGCTCGGTTAGGGAATCTGCCGTACTGAGGGTTCTTTCTCATGGACAACAAGGTAAATAATTTAATGAGATATTATCTCATCTCTTATCCCAGTTCATCTGCCTCCTTTAATCACCCGGTCGAAATCGCCGTGAATTCATTTTTATTCAAGCTGATTTGAGGGTTTTCTTTCGTTCATAGAGTGTACAGTGCACGGACACATCAGGACCTTGCAGCCTCCGCCGGACATTCCATCTCACCGTACCATATGACTTGAGGATGCGCACGGTATGTTCAATCTCACCCTAAATCGGCTGGCATGGCCTACTTTCCTGAATATATTCTAAATATTACTACATTTGGATAAAAGGTGCCACATGCCCCATATACGTCAAAGGGGATTTTTCCCCTCCTCTTTCTATATTAGGCAAATTAATGATGTATTGTTCTTTCGATTACTCCCATATTTTCATGACATCATGTTTACCCTATCTGTTTAATTATAGATTTTTGTCCTTCGATTTCGACTGTTGGACAGTTCTTTCAATTTGGGCCCATATTTGCATGTTAATTACCATATTTTCTTTAACAATCCTACCATTTTCTCCAGTGCGTCCCTTGCTATGCAACAGAATATGTAGTGCACAATCTTTCCCTTTACAAAAATCAAGACTGCAGGGATGTCATACTACACACAAACCATGGATTTACAATCGTTGCTACTGTAAGACTTGATGAAAGTGGTGACTCCTATTTTGGCACTGGCTTTTGGAAAGAAATTTCTAAGTTTTATGAACTGAAAGTGGCACTAGAATTGCACTGCACATAAAAGGGCCTGGTCATGAGATATATGGTAACTTCCCCGACGATATCATCTGTCCAGACTTTGTTCGAAGTAAGTTTTCTTTTCAACTATCTGGAATTGACTTACCCAGCAATATCAAATGAATTGTGTGGTATTTAAGCAACCAATTGTTATTCCCTTTTCTTACTATATTCCTACCTAATAAGTTCTAGTTACCAATACACTTTTCTATTCCCTGCTTCAACTAAATATTCCTTGTACTCCCATTTCTATCAAAAAGCGCCGCTGACACGGAGACTCCGGAGGTGGAGAACGGGGCTGCCAACAAGCGGAGGCGGGGCAAGCTAGAACCGCAAGCGACTCCAGGAGGCCTAGACTTCATCAGCAGCCTCCCTGATGATATGTTGACAGTCATCATCTCCCTCCTCCCAATCAAATATGGGGTACTAACAACCGTCCTTTCCCAGCGGTGGCGCCCCCTATGGAACTCCAGCCCTCTCGACCTCATTGACACCCACGAGCTCTACCATGGCTATCGCAAAAGCTTGGATGCGTTCTCCAAGATCCTCGTCAGCCACCTTGGCCCAACCAGAGGCCTTAGAATGGGCAAGTTCTGTTCCAATGGCAAGGACCGAGCCAAGCTGGACGACTGGTCCTGATCCCCTGCCCTAGATCAGCTCAAGGAGCTCACTTTTGATGATGGGCATATGCGGTCGCTGCCAACGTCCGCACTGCGCCTCGCGCCCATGCTGCGCGTCGCCAAGTTCAGGAACTGCCATTTCCCCCCCTTAATGACGTGCCCATTCTACCACGACTGAAGCACCTCGAGCTCGTCGTCATCTACCTCTCAAACGGTGACATGGAGTGCCTGCTCCATGGCTATACTGCACTCGAGTACCTTCGTCTTCAGGCGATCAATGGGTTGAGTACCTTCCACATCACCTCCATGACTCTCCGGACTATTTATGTGTGTTGCTGGGGATGCAGGAAGACATCACAAGATGTGTACCACGGTATGGTCATTGAGAACACACCTGCACTTGAAAGATTACTTGTATTTGATCAAGAAGGTCCAACAAGAATCAATGTCATTTTTGCGCCAAAATTGACAGTGGTGGGCTACTTGTCTGACAAATACTCCGAACTTGTTATTGGATCCACACCCGTTCAGGTACAACAGCCGCCTTCTACCTCTCCTTCTACAAATTAATATTATTTCTAATTTTGAATATGTTTGTTCGTCTGTCATTCAGAAAATGATTCCGACAAGCTTGACCCCAAAACTGCGCACAGTGAAGGTCTTGGCACTAGAATCTATCGGCCCCAACCTAGAGCAAGTTGTCAGTTTCCTGAGATGCTTTCTGTGCTTGGAGAAGCTATATATCGAGGTGATGTTCCTTTCCTGTTAAATGTTAACCATAAGGGAGTTCAATTTGTGACACCTTTTTCCAAGTTTACAATGACAATGTACTACGATTTCTGAAGGATTCTTTTGGAGGATTTCAGTACATACATGCCCCCCCCATTTGGTTGCTTGATCCATATGTTTACAATCAATAAGCATTTCTCCTTTGGATTCATGTGTACTAGTTTTCTTAGGGAACTTTTCATCCACTCCAACCTCTTGTGAAGAAGGCTACATTTTTCTAGAATGTAATCAAATGCCCATGTTAATCATGTCAGATCGAAGATGGCATGTTAGTGCATTTTACAAATCCTGCAAACCAAATCACTACTAGGAAAAAGCCTAGTAGTAGCGCAGGTTAAACAGCTAGTAGTAGCGCGGGTGCTCGCGCTACTACTACGGTGCTACAGCTAATATGTAGTAGTAGCGTGGGTGCACCCGCGCTACTACTACGCCTGTTAGTAGTAGCGTGGGTGCTACCCGCGCTACTACTATTAATTTCAAAAACAAAAAAATTCTTAATCCAGTGCGTGCTGTCAAGGGTAGAAATGGTTCGATCCAACGCCGACAGGGGTCGCCGGAGGTGCGGAAGGGCGGCGGCAGACCAAATCCAGCAGCGGCTGCTGCAGAGGGCCCGGATCCATGGCCGAGCAAGGTGGCGGCGTGGGGCTCCTCTTCGCAGCCAATGAAGTGAACTCCTGGTCATCCATGGCGACGACCTGCGCGGGCAAGGACATGTGAGGGTGAGTCAATCCAGAGGGAGAGAGAGAGAGAAAATAAAAACAAGGGAGAGAGGAAGGAGATGGAGGTAGCAGCGGGGATGGTCGCCGGTGGTGAGGTGCTCCGTCGTGGTGGCATAGAGGCGAGGGGGAAGACGAGCGAGCTCCTGGATGCCAGCGACGGGGGGAAGGTGAACTCGTTGGGCACCATGGAGGAGGTGTGCTTGGGCAGGAGCACCATAGGTGAGCCTATGGAGAGAGGGGGAGAGTAAGGGAGAGAGGAGGGATTCAGCCGAGGATATGGGGACTTCACCTACCTCGTACTTAGTAATAGCGAGGGGTATAAAACTGCGCTACTACTATCAACTTAGTAGTAGTGCGGGTTTATACCCCTCGCTACTACTATGGCATGTCCCGGGGGGCACGGTAGAGACCGCTTAGTAGTAGCAAGGGTTGAAAACCCACGCTACTACTATCAACCTAGTAGTAGCGAGGGGTAAAAACATGCGCTACTGGTAAGTAGCAGCAGCGAGGGGTATAAACCCGCACTACTAGTAAGCATCTGCCTATAAGCTTTTCCCTAGTAGTGAATAGGCATGTAGTAATGTTCAAAACTGCATGTAGGCACTAACACATTTTCTTCTTTTGCAGATAAGATTAGACCCAGTGGTGGATAATGTGATACAATATAACAATCACATCGAATGCCTAGATCTACATCTCTCAGAAATTACTTTGAACTCCTACCGAGGGACCTTACCGGAGATTATATTCGCCAGGTTCTTTGTTCTCAGAGCAAGGGTGCTGGAGGAAATGAGGTTTGCCCAACATTTATTTTACAAAAATGAATGGTTTGTTGATCAGCGCCGGCGCCTGCGGTAGAATGGAATAGGCTCAAAAAATGCTGAATTTCATTTTGGGACTTCAGATGACAGAGTAATCGGAAGTCATCGTGTCAACCCCATACATGACTTCTCAGTCGCTGACCCCTTTGCAAAAATTGTGAGGTTTTCGAAACCAGACTTAGAAGTGGTAATATTAGTTTGAACCTCTCTGATATCCATGTTCAGCGGATCAGCGCGAGCATTTGCAGCTGATGAGCTGAATTTCATTTCTAATATGAGTTTGAACCTTGTAATCTTCGAATTTGAGCCATATTACTTTGGAACTTGAACCTTCTAATATTTTGAGTTTTTGTGGAACAATCGTTGAAATGGCAGCGTATGAGTCTCGTATATTGGTAGCACTATTTTGACCTTAATATGCAATGGTCTTAGATTTTATTAACCATTCTCGAATCTGTTTACCTTGTCGATCTCACAGCACACGGTCTGTATAGCTAACTCGACTGCGATCTTCGACATTATTGCACACAGTTGGTTTCTTCCACCATGTGCCTTGTAGAGCGCAGAATTAATTATCACGCTCGAGTGTCCATCATCACCCTTTTGTGTAACTTTGACCTCATCACCCACGGGTAAACTTATGATCAAAGTCATTCCACACACTTCGTTATTACAAAGCTTTTTGCCAATAAACTCTCACGATTTGTCCCTCTTCTAGCCGACGCGTGGCCAAACTAGCTAGGCGGGAAGCTTGCACGTTAGCGCGGGAACGGGCTCACCGACAATACATTTGGCGCCTCTTCGAGCCCACGCGAGCGGTGCGGTGTTGTCAAGCGTGCACTGGAATCCTCCGCTATGAACGTTGTGACAAGACGTGACGAATACAGGCCGGCCGGCCCCCATTTATTATAACGACCGTTTAACCCTTGTGTCTCTTCAACCTTTCGATGGTGCCCCACCATTGCAAGAAGCACACCCACCACGAGAAATTCTTAGAGGGTATCCTACGCAGCTCCAATGGCGCTCCGAGCGGCTGCCGACGACGAGCAGCAGTTCACCATGCGTGCCATGGTGGACACGCACAGAAGGTTCATGGACCTCTCGGTGGTGTACACCAACGACCCGGTCTGGGTGGAGCACTCCATCCACATCATGGAGCTGGTGCTTGCCCAGGAGAAGTACAAGGTGGTCGGGTTCGACCTCGACTACACCCGCGCTCATGTCGGGTCTTGTCCCAAGGTCGTCGTCACCCAGATGTGCGTGCACCACCACATCCTCGTCTACCACTACTGCCTGGCCACAAGGCCTTGCGAGCGTTTCGCCAGGTTTGTCAACGGCCCCCACTACATGTTCTCTATGGTGGACATCACCAACGATGTAAAGGCGATCGAGAATTCGGGAATCGCCTGCCAGAATCTTGTCGACATCCAGGGCCAATACAAGATCTGAGGCAGCAAGGAGCATGAGAAGGACTCACTGGTTCACCTCGAGGCCATCATCGACCCCTACTATAGAGACATGAAGGATTCGTGCAACAAGTACAAGCATGCCTGACACTCGGCCTGGATGGAGAAACTCGACAAAGCTCACGTTGTGTACGCGGCCAAGGAGGCGTACACGAGCTACGACATGTACAGGCGGATCGTTGACATGAGGAAGTGTCTCCTTCCCCAAAACGGCCAGGGATCCATCCGGAAGCAGAGCAATGGCAAGCGTCGTCGCAACAATAAGTAGATGATTAGATCCTCATTTCTCCTAGTTTAGTATGCATGTAATTTCTTACTTTGGTGTGTGGAAATGTTATGTGTGTAGTCAATTGTGTAATTGTATGCTTAATTTGGTTATGCAATGCTGTCTTTTTAAGTATATATGTTGATGCTCTGTAGACAGAGCATAGATGTTGTGTGGACAAAGAAAATCACATCGCACATGGACTAAAAAAGGATCCCGTCGGTGATGTTTTCGTCAATCACTCACAATTGTATACTAGCAATCGTTTACTCACAACACGCACGGCTTGTTAGCTGCAATCGTCTGTGTTGTTATCGGTCTTCGCACATGTTTCTGATTATAGACATGTTTGCCGCGTATCACACACATCTTGTTAAGTTGAACCATTTCTGTTCTCTTGTCTCAATGCAAACAATTCATCCGAGTGAACCTCATGCCGTATATCGCACACACCTTGATCTGGCTGGCCGTTTCTTTTATGTTGCCTAATCACAAATAGTTCATCCGAGTGAACCGTATGATGTATATCGCACACACCTTCATCTGGCTGCCCGTTTCTTTTGTTCCTCCTCATCGCAAATAGTTAATTGAACTGAACCGTATGCCCTGCATCGCACAGGCAACTAAAATCCGAAGCGTGTTTGATGCATCCTCCATCACAAATGTTTTGCACCTTTTTTGACGGTTTTTTTACACCGCCATTTGCGATTATTGCATCGCACACAGTTTCGTCGAAGGGTCTCTGATCGTAGTGTCGCGTTAGTAGCATGGTGCAGTAGTGATTTGTAGAGGTGCCAGAGCTCAAAGCAAAAAAATATAGAGATAAAAACATTTTGGGTGGCATGCCTTTCCTGTCAACGAAAACGATCAAGTGGTTCCCAATACTTTCCATGCTAGATATATCATAGGCGGTTCCCAAACAGAAAATAAAGTTTATTCCTTTTTCCGCCGTACTTTCACATTCCATGGCTAACTGAATCCATGGGTGCCGTCCATACCAACACTATCCAAGGAATTTATTATTTGACAACATAAAGTAAATTCATTTTCCATTTTGGGACTGGGCATCCCTAATACCTTTGCCATACTCTCGTGCAACGACAAGTGAATAAACACTCATCTTGAGAATAACACATCTAGCATGGAAAAATATCGGCTACCCCCTACCGTTTCATGAGCGGTACGAGCACACAAAAGAGAAATTTATTTTTGAAAATTAGAGATGGCACATAGAAATTTGCTTAGAACGGCAAAAGAATACCACATACAGGTAGGTATAGTGGACACATATGGCAAAACTGGTTTTAAGGATTTTGGATGCACAAGTAGTGATCATACTTAGTGCAAATGAAGGCTAACAAAAGATTGAGAAGCATCCGACCAAGAAACGAAAAATCTCATAAGCGAGCATTAAGCATAACTAACACCGAATAATGCACCACAAGTAGGATATAATTTCATTGCATAACTATTGACTTTCGTGCTTGCAAAGGGAATCACAAACCTTAACACCAATATTCTTACTAAAGCATAATTACTCATCATATCATCATATTGCAAAACTATTACAAGTAATCAAGTTTATTTTGTCCAATGATCTTCATGTAAGTTTTTATTATATCCCTCTTGAATATCTATCACTTTGGGACTAATTTCGTATGTTGCTTTTGATAGCTCAAATAAATTTAAGTGAAGAACATGAGCATAAAAAATTTCTTCTCTCAAAGTAATATAAGTGAAGCAAGAGAGAACTTCTTAAAAGTTTCACTAACTCTCAAATAAATCTAAGTGAAGCATGAGAGCATTTCTTCAAAAATACTAAAGCACACCATGCTCAAAAAATATATAAGTGAAGCACTAGAGCAATTCCATAGCTCATAGAGATTTAAGTGAAGCATAGAGAGCAATTCTAACAAGTCATAGCATAATTTTGGATCTCTCAAATAGGTGTGTCCAGCAAGGATACAAGAATAAAAACAAAAGGCAAAACAAGCAAAGACTCATATCATACAAGATGCTCCAAGCAAAACTCATGATATGTGACGAATAAAAATATAGCTCCAAGTAAAATACCGATGGTCGTTAGAAGAAAGAGGGGATGCCACTCGGGCATCCCCAAGCTTAGTTGTTTGCTTCTCTTTCTAGATAATGGCTTGGGATTCCATGGGCATCCCCAATCTTAGGCTCTTCTTACTCCTTATTCCTTCATCCATCGTGATCTCACCCAAAACTTGAAAACTTCAATCACACAAATCTCAACAAAACCTTTGTGAGATCCATTAGTATAACAAAGCAAATCACTACTATAATACTATTGGAAACCCATTCATACTTTATTCTTGCACTATGTCTACTGTATTCCAACTTTACTATAACTTATACCCTCCAATACAAACCATATATTCATCAAAATAAGCACACAACGCAAAGAAAACAGAATCTGTCAAAAACAGACCAGTCTGTAGCAATCTGAAACCTTCGAATACTTCTGTAACTCCAAAAATTCTGAACAATTAGGACAACGTGGGCAATTTGTATATCAATCTTTTGTAAAACAATTCAGCATTTTATCACGTTTCTGTTAAAAAATAAAATTATTTTACTGGGCGCAAAAGTTTCTGTTTTCCAACAAGATAAAAGCAACTATCACCCAACATGATCTCAAAGGCTTTACTTGGCACAAACACTAATTAAAACATAAAAACACAATCATAACAGTAGCATAATTGTGCAAACACTCAAGAATAGAAAGAAAAAGACAAAAATAAATTTTATTCATTGGGTTGCCTCCCAACAAGCGCTATCATTTTACGCCCCTAGCTAGGCATAATGCAAAGATTCAAGTATTGTCATCTTTAGTTTTTGCAACTTTTGTAAGGGACTTTTCAAACCCGGGAGGCTCTTTACGCTTCCCAGGATTTTTAGGAAAAGAGAACATCTTGAGATCCAAAATATCCAAACGCTCATTGCAAAAAGTAATCAATGTATTCATTTGATTGAGGTTCCCACTGATATGTTTCAAAGGTTCATTGTATTACTGTAACTCAACCAAATGTTTATGCAAATCACTCAACTTATCCAAAATTTGGGCTCCCTCTTGAGTAAAAGAAATCCCCTTTTTAGTAGGCGGAATTCCCAAAATCCCTTCTAGGATCTCATAAGAGGTATTAGCATCAAGCTCAATAAAATTTCCTTTAGTGACAAAATCCAAAAGTTGTCTATGATGCAAGGCTAAACCTATATAAAAATTCCGAAGCAAAATTTTTTCATCCCCTTTTATATTGCAAATGCGATAGGATTCCATCTGCCTATACCAAGCATCTTTCAAATTTTCTCCTTGTCTTTGTTTGAAGTATAAAACTTCAAAATCCGGTGACAAAGGAGGGGTAGTCATGTTGGCCATAGCAAGAAGATCACAAGCACAAAGATGGATCTGACAAGAAAACAGTGAACGAAAAAGAGGGCGAATAAAACAGCAAATTTTTGTGAAGTGGGGGAGATGAAAACGAGAGGCAAATGGCAAATAATGTAAATTGCAAGGAGATGAGATTTGTGATTAGGAACCTGGTAGATGTTGATGATGTCTCTCTGACAACGGTGCCAGAAATTCCTTTTGATGCGGCTTGAACTACGACGATATTTCCCCAAGGAGGAAGGGATGATCCAGCACAGCTATGATAGGTATTTCCTTCAGTGATGAGACCAAGGTTATCGAACCAGTAGGAGAACCACGCAACACTACATGAACGGTACCTGCACACAAAGAATAAGTACTCGCAACCCGACATAAAGAGGGGTTGTCAATCCCCCTCAGGTAAAAAGATAGGTAAAATTGTAGTAGATTGAATAAATAGATCTCGCGGGAACGCGAAATAAATAAATAAAAATAAATTGCAGCAAGGTATTTTTTGGTTTTTTAATTAATATATCTGGAAATAAAAGCAAATAAAAATATATCTCGAAGGTAAATATGATAAAGAAGAGACCCGGGGCCGTAGATTTCACTAGTGGCTTCTCTCAAGAAAAATAGCATACGGTGGGTAAACAAATTACGGTTGGGCAATTGATAGAACTTTGAATAATCATGACGATATCTAGGCAATGATCATTACATAGGCATCACGTCCAAGATTAATGCATAGACTCTTGCCTGCATCTACTACTATTACTCCACACATCGACCGCTATCCAGCATGCATCTAGTGTATTAAGTTTATGGTGAAACGGAGTAATGCAATAAGAATGATGACATGATGTAGACAAGATCTATTCTTGTAGGAATAGACCCCATCTTGTTATCCTTAATAGCAACGATACATACGTGTCATTTCCCCTTCTGTCACTGGGATTGAGCACCGTAAGATCGAACCCATCACAAAGCACCTCTTCCCATGGCAAGAAAAATTGATCTAGTCGGCCTAACTAAACCAAAGATTCAAAGAAGAAATATGAGGCTATAAGTAATCATGCATATAAGAGATCAAAGAAACTCAAATAAGTTTCATGGATAAAATTCAGTCAAAAAAAACTTTCATGGATAAAAACATAGATCTGATCATAAACTCAAAGTTCATCGGAAGTGACCATTGTATTGAGAATCAAAAGAGAGAGAGAGGAAGCCATCTAGATACTAACTACAGACCCGTAGGTTTACAATGAACTACTCACGCATCATCAGGGAGGCACCAATGAGGATGATGAACCCCTCCGTGATGATGTCTAGATTGGATCTGTGGTTTCTAGACCTTGCGGCGGCTGGAATTGATTTTTGTCGACTCCCCTAGGGTTTATGGAACATTGGAGTATTTATAGAGCAAAGATGTGGTGCGGGAGGCGGACGAGGTGGGCACAACCCACCTGGGCACGCCTGGGCCCCCAGGCGTGCCCTGGTGGGTTGTGCTCCCCTCGGAGCCCCCCTCTGGTACTTCTTTGGCCCAACAGGTGTCTTATGGTCCAGAAAAAATCACCAAAAATTTTTGTTGCGTTTGGACTCCGTTTGGTATTTATTTTCTGTGAAGTAAAAAACAAGCAAAAAACAGCAACTGGCACTGGGCACTATGTCAATAGGTTAGTACCAAAAAATGATATAAAGTTGATATAAAATGATTATAAAACATCCAAGAATGATAATATAACCGCATGGAACAATCAAAAATTATAGATACGTTGGAGACGTATCAGCACTCTACTCGCGGATTCCCGAGGTGACATCTATGCATAGGGGTTGATGCACGTTTTCGTCCTTGTTTCTCCGGTAGGAACTATAGGCGCTGGTTTCATCTAATTTGGATGAACGAGTAAAAAGTTATGGCTATTTGAAAAATCAGGGCCAAGCTGTTTTGCAGAAGAAAAATAGCTACGGCTAAAAAAAATAGGTCTAACGTATAAATACAGAGAACGAATAAATATACCTAAAAGACGACTTCGGAGTGAGGAGACAACTTCCAAACGTCCCACCGGAGAGGAGAAATATATTTTTCTTTAAGGAATCTAGTCAAACCAAAATTTTGATTTAACCCGAATCGGATGATTTTTGGAGGCTCTATGGGTCTATATTTATTGGTGGAAAAAAGACTTAAAGGTCAAAGGCTAGACAATGTGGGACTAAACGTAGACGAAAAACAAAAAGAGAGAAGAGAAAAGCGCATCGGCCTAAAGCTTCGGCCGGCCGCGCGCATGCGTGCGGCAGTTTTTTTTTTCAAACACTAAAAGAAGGAAAAAAATTTAAGAAAAGGAAAAAAAATTCTGCAAACATAACCAAAAAAACATGGGCCGGCATGGGTGCACTGTGCACGTAGGCGACGGATAAAATTTGGGCGGCACGTACAGTTTTTTTTATTAGAAACAGAAAGGAAAACTGTATAACGAAAACAAAAATATAATTGTACATAGGCATATTATATATCAAAATTTTCAGAAAAAGATTTCCTACAGCATGGGAATTTTTCTAGCATTGAATAAAATCCACAAAAATTCAAATAAATCAAAGAGTGCTACTGCTCTACTAAAATCCAATAAAAATCATTTTCAAAATACCAAAATTAATTCAAATTTATTTCTCTCCAATTTTCTGTTGTAGGGAATCATGTTACCCTATTTTCCATATATTTTTATTTTGGAGAAAAATAATTTGAATAAAACCCAAATACTCCAAATTGAAAATAATTTCCAAAAGGACTTTAAATTAGATCCTTTTAAACTTCCAACTCATATTTCATATGTTTTGAAGAAGTCATTTTATCTTCTCTGATGAAAATCATTGAGTTTCTTGAAGTTTCTGAATTGGAAATATTTTCAAATGATATTCAAATATTTTCAACACCCCTTTTCATTTAAATAAATGGAAGAAGTCATGTCATCTTCTCTCGAGGGTTTTGTGATGAAAAGAATTTGAATTCATGGAGATCATAAAAGCAAAATAAAAGTTTGGGAAAGTCCTTTTATTCCCTCTCATTTAACTTTCAAAAGATTTCGAATTCACTCACTTTCAGTCAATCAATCACACAACAATCCAACAAACAATCAAATCTATCTATTTATTATAACATTCCAAAATTTAGAATTTTGGGATATTACACACCTACCACTCTTAAAATGAATCTCGTCCTCGAGATTCGGAGAGGCTAGAAAGAAATAAGTTAGGTTTGGGGTCTTCTCAAAATCCATCGATCATCTCAGGGGTCTGGGGTGCTACCACCCTTAAAAACATTGTTACGGTTCCACCAAAACTCGTATACTCCATCCTTATTGTTGACAGTGTCGGTCTTCTCAGATCGTAAGGATAATGGGCTCTTCCGGTAGTGGCATAACCTTTTTCCTCAATTCTTCTGTATCCTTTCATCATGGTATGGTTCTTCCATGACTGGGTCTTCTTAGCTGACGGGTCTGGCACCAAAACTAAACAACTATCGATATCTCATGGTGGTCAACGATTTACGGTTTCTCCTGCAGGAAATGGGTCTGGTTGATCCTCACCGTATAACCTACGATTGGCAACAACTGCCGTGTACAAGGGAAACATTCTTATACCATTCTAAGGTTCAAGCAAGGTTAATACCGTCGTCTCTCTACTATAGGTAGGTTACTCAGATTTACCATCCCATATAGCAAAGCGAACAATAAGGGTAAGTCGGTATGGTGATCAATCCATCCCGCACCCAAATCATTACCTTGTATATGGTTTAGCGAATCTCGCATTCTAACACTCGGTCATCCTCGCAAGCATTGCAGAATTTCTCTTGTCGACGAACCAAGTTCGGATAAATCCATGGATTCTGCAAGCCAAACAAACATCTATCGTTCCTTCCCAACCCTCAGGTTTGCGTAACTCCTATAAGATCGTTTGTCGATAAAATCGTAACTTCTTCCAGGGTTTTTCCTTCAGCAAGAATGTGCTTGCTTCTTGGCAGGTCCTGGGGCCTGTGGGTTATGGCCCATCTCATCACTTGTAAACCTTGAATTCATCATCGAGCAACCGATCCTTAATCCAACATCCAACTTCCTGGTATTCTTAAATCCATCCAACTGTACTGTCTTCCTTCCTTCTATTGGCACCAAACTAGGACATGATTACTCAGACTCATCATGGAATTTCCATTGATACATATTTCCAACATCATACCTCCTTTATATCCAATAGTACTTCATCTCTTCATCCTCGGGGAATATCCCACATACCGAGAAAAAAACTTATACTTATGAAGTCCATACTCCACTTCGTGGAACATCATTATCCTTTCCAGGGTCAAGCGTCCTTACAGGGGAATATTGGCCATCTCTGCATGGCACTTCTTCAACTGGGAAACGTGAAACACATCATGAGCTCCTGACAGTCCTTCGGGTGACTCCAGCTTGTTGGACACTTCTCCCATACGATCCAAAACTCGGTATGGTCCTACAAATCTCGGGGCTAACTTTCCCTTAACTCCAAATAGTTTAACTCCTCGCAGAGGGGACACACGAAGACATGCTCTGTCTCCAATTTCATAGACTACCTCCTTTACATCCAATAATACTCCATACCCTCATATTCTTGGGGTATCCAACATATCGAGATAAAACTCATACTTATTTTGTTCGAAATCCACTTCGTGGAATATCATTACCTTTTTCCAAGGGTCAAGTTTCCTCACAGGGTACTACCACCTTTAAAATGCACAATCTTCCATAGACCATATTTCTCATATCCTCGAAAATGGTCAAAATCTTTCTTCATAGAGTAACAACTCATAGTATCCAAATCAATACCAATGATGCTAACTTTATTGATTCTCAAATTATTACAAGCTCCTACATTCCATTACATGCCTCAACGCGACACCTCACAAATAAAAGAAATGTCCACACTACTACTACTATTTTTCTCGTTGCACTCAACTATTTATCACAAGTCTCCGTCTCCTTGGGGCATTCTCTGGCAAAGTGCCCTGCTTCATCACAACGGAAACATATTACTTCTAACATATCTCGAGGTTTCCTTGTGATTATATAGCCTCCTGGGGTCCTCATCTTCCCTTTTGGGCAATCATTGAAGTAGTGTCCTGAATTTTTGCACCTGAAACATGTGATATGACTCAGGTCTTTCTTTGTAGAAATTGGGTTGTTCATGGGATCCAATCTACTTCTCTTCCTGGACTTTTTCCTTTCCAATCAGGGCTTCTATTTCCTGTGGGTCATACTCTACTTCCTCTGTCGGGAATTCTACTAAATCCCCATTCAGACAATTTTGGGAGATGTGTCCTTCTCCACATGAATAGCATGACTTGGTGCAGGGTTTAATTGGTTCTTCTTTGGGTGTGTCCTCCACCTCTTCCTTCATCACAGATTCCTCTAAAATTTCCATGAGGGCTCTTTTCATTGCTTCTTTCTTCTGCTGGATGGTCCTTTGTACCATGGGGTAGATGTGACACTGAGAAGGGTAGTGGGTAGTCCCTTCACACAAGAAACAAGTGATCTGCCTAGTTGGGCATTCTTCGACTGGGTGACTTCCTTCACAATTTGGGCATTCATCCTTGTGTTCCTTATGGTTGTGTCCCATTTCTCCACAAGGCTTGTATGCACAAGGTTTCTTCATATCCTTTCCATAAGGCTTCAATTTCTGGGACACAAGACGAGATCTTTGTAGAGTCCACTTAAATTCTTTCCAAGTGGTTACTCCTTGCCATCCATTGATGGTTTGGTACATCCTCCACCAAGTAGCAACACCTCTTTCAAAACATTGAAGAGCATGCCGGGTCATATCCTTTCCGACTATAGGGTTATTCTTCATGTGATCCTCCATGTTCTGAATCCATCGGTCCGTCTCCAATTGACTCATCGGTCCAAAAATACAAGCTCATCTCCATTCATCCTCTATTGGGTCCATGGGTTTTGGGTGAGATAAGAGAGGTCGAGAGGGATGCACACAATACAAACAAAATTTTGAAAAGACAGATTTTTATCGTGGCTGTCGGAAAAACATCAAACAAATGACAGCTCACAAACGTCGCATCTAACGTAGGCATATAACAGGGGTTGGGTCTTCTAGAGGTCAAAAATCTTCAAAGTCGCCAAACTCTTGAAGTCTTGTTCATGTCTCCGATGGCTTCTTCCGATCATGCTTGTCTTTCTCAAGTTCTTTTGCCAGATCATCTCTGTTGACGCGAAGTCTCTCGTGACGTCCTTTATATTCCTGGAGTTGCGTTCCAAACTTCTGGGTTTCAACATCCTTGACATGAACCATGATCCTACTGTCCTTCAGTTCCTGACGAATCTTTGATGTCTCAAGGTTTTGCTCCTCTAGCTTGGCTACTTTCAGCTTCTGCGTCCTGAGTTCTTCATGAAACGCTTCCTTATCAAATATTATTTCCTGCAGGTCCATCTTAACTTCTTGATGTAATACTCGAGATCCTGGTGATACACCGGTCTAAAGTTAAAACTTCATCTTGCTGATAGGTGCTCCATCATCCTTCTACCATCCAATCCTTCCATGCATCTGCATGCTTAACTCCGCACGGTGACAATAGCATAAACGGGTAATAACACCATGGTCAGCCATGTCTATTCCCATGTTACTGCCATGAGCTTTCATTCCATAACTGATATCTCCTGTCTTTGGGTTTTCTTAACAAAAACTTTGAGTTCTAATGCTCCATGTTTCGGTCTTTCTCCGGTACACCTTGGTCTCGGGTATTGACGGCTTCCATAGTCTGCCAAGTTCCATAAGGGTAGCCTTCCTATACCAATCTAGAAATTCTTCAGAGCCTTCAAATTCTCCTAATCTTCAGAGTCCTTAACCGTTGTAGTTCCAATTATAACAATGCTCGATAAAATACTCTTCATTCTGAAGTGGTCTTGGTTGTCCGATATCTTGTCCTTCTTGGAGTGGTCTCATCAGTCGAATCTTCGTGTGTTCAAAAGGGGAAAGGGGTATGGTCTCACTAAAAGGGAATATTTGAATAAGACTCAGAAAAGGAGAGAGGTAAAAGATATTTTCGAAAAGTAAAGTTTTAGGGAAAATCCTTCCTATGGGCTTGCCAGTTTCTAGGGTCACGTCCTACAGTCAACATGTGCTCTGATACCATCTTGTAGCGACCCGACCCGAATGGATCAAGTCTCTGTGCTTAAGTGTCATCCCTGGATCGGTATGCTGACACACACAGTACTCGAGGATTTATAACAGAGGTAAATCACATGTATAAAGTAACGTAAATACTATTACCTCAATTCAAATAGCGGAAGTAACAAGGTTGTGGATTCCCATCAACACCAATGGCAAAGTTGAGTGTAGAAATCGTAACCCTAACGTATCACTTACTCGTCGTAAGATATCCTGCAACATGAAACGTTGCAGCCCGAAAACGGGTCAGCACATGGAATATGCTGGCAAATTCACACCATAGAGAAATGATAAACAAAGGCTATCACTACATGCATATATGGCTGGTGGAAAAGCTCTATGGTTATAATGTTTTTGCGAAAAGCCAATTTTTCCCTACTGCAAAGGAATAAATTTTATTTGACTATCATGGTGGTTGTTAAACATTGAGATGGTTGACAGCATCTCAATCCCAATTAAGTATCATCATTAACCCAATAGGATTAATTAAAGGAACATGATGAGATTCACATGATAATCCAAGTACTAGATACTCAAATTGTCCATAACCGGGGACACGGCTAATCATGATTAGTTTGTACACTCTGCAGAGGTTTGTGCACTTTTCCCCACAAGACTCAATCTCCTCCGTTGGATTTCTCACACTACTTGGTGTTTGAGAAACGGGTGATCGAGACACAGTCTTTCAGAAGCATTTACTCTCTACTCCGGGCAGACCGTTACACCTACAATCCCCCTACATCTGCTAGTCCACCTCTTCAAGAGCTCACACAACTTACTCAACTATGCCAGAGCCCATAATGGCTTGTGGCTGCACACGGAAGTTTCTAGCCTGAATAATCTTATGATCCCTTTGAGTCTGGGTGGCGGCCCATAGGATGATCACACGGATACTCCGGGATATCCAAAAATACAGGCAACACTGGGTTCTCCAGGTGCCTAAGTCCACCCAGTTGTTTATTTAAGTAGCCACCTTAAGTTGAACCATTAATTAACAATCTCACATCTGTCATGGAAAATTCACTCAAACCCAATCCACGTCTACGAGCATAGCATAGCAATATAAGCAAACGTAGAAGTAACTCCCAAGGGTTTGATAGTAAACAGGACAATAGGTACTACCTCATCTACTTCCCAAAAACCCACATATTAATCAGATCCTAATCATGCAGTTGTTTGAGGATTGATCTAATGCAATAAAATTGGGTAATGAAAAGTATGATCAAAGTGTGAACTTGCCTGCAATGTTGATGAAGATGATTCGCACTCAATACTCTGGATAGATCTACTCGTCACACTCCGGTCAATCTATCGTAAGCAAGCAATGGTAACCACACATAAGCAATCACTCAAAAGATCAGAAAGAACGAGGAAAACAATTTGGAAAACTTCAAAACCAAGCAAATAACTCTTGCAACATAAAACAATTTAAAACAGTACCAAAATTAGATGGATTTGGCCTTATCAGAAAGTTTAGGTCAAGAGATTCGCTTTGCAAAAAGAATCAACTCAAACGGAGCTACGAAACTCAAGTTACGATCAGACGAAGTTTGAATATAAATTTAAACAAATTTCGAAATTTAAAAATTTCAAAAAGTTGATGTGACAGGGTTCACTAGATAGGTGAAAACAAAACAAAACTATAGGCGCTGGTTTCATCTAATTTGGATGAACGAGTAAAAAGTTATGGCTATTTGAAAAATCAGGGCCAAGCTATTTTGCAGAAGAAAAATAGCTACGGCTAAAAAAAAATTTAGGTCTAACGTATAAATACAGAGAACGAATAAATATACCTAAAAGACGACTTCGAAGTGAGGAGACAACTTCCAAAAGTCCCGCCGGAGGTAAAAAGTTATGGCTATTTGAAAAATCAGGGCCAAGCTGTTTTGCAGAAGAAAAATAGCTACGACTAAAAAAAAATTTAGGTCTAACGTATAAATACAGAGAACGAATAAATATACCTAAAAGACGACTACGAAGTGAGGAGACAACTTCCAAAAGTCCCGCCGGAGAGGAGAAATATATTTTTCTTTAAGGAATCTAGTCAAACCAAAATTTTGATTTAATCCGAATCGGATGATTTTTGGAGGCTCTATGGGTCTATATTTATTGGTGGAAAAAAGACTTAAAGGTTAAAGGCTAGGCAATGTGGGATTAAACGTAAATGAAAAACAAAAAGAGAGAAGAGAAAAGCGCATGTGTGCATGTGTGCGGCAGTTTTTTTTTCAAACACTAAAAGAAGGAAAAAAATTAAGAAAAGGAAAAATATTTTCTTTTCTGCAAACATAACCAAAAAAAACATGGGCCGGCATGGGTGCACTGTGCACGTAGGCGACGGATAAAATTTGGGCGGCACGTACAGTTTTTTTTATTAGAAATAGAAAGGAAAACTGTATAACGAAAACAAAAATAAAATTGTACATAGGCATATTATATATCAAAATTTTCAGAAAAAGATTTCCTATGGGCATTTTTCTAGCATTAAATAAAATCCACAAAAATTCAAATAAATCAAAGAGTACTACTGCTCTACTAAAATCCAATAAAAATCATTTTCAAAATACCAAAATTAATTCAAATTTATTTCTCTCCAATTTTCTGTTGTAGGGAATCATCTTACCCTATTTTCCATATATTTTTATTTTGGAGAAAAATAATTTGAATAAAACCCAAATACTCCAAATTGAAAATAATTTTCAAAAGGACTTTAAATTAGATCCTTTTAAACTTCCAACTCATATTTCATATGTTTTGAAGAAGTCATTTTATCTTCTCTCATGAAAATCATTGAGTTGCTTGAAGTTTCTGAATTAGAAATATTTTCAAATGATATTCAAATATTTTCAACACCCCTTTTCATTTAAATAAATGGAAGAAGTCATGTCATCTTCTCTCGAGGGTTTTGTGATGAAAAGAATTTGAATTCATGGAGATCATAAAAGCAAAATGAAAGTTTGGGAAAGTCCTTTTATTCCCTCTCATTTAACTTTCAAAAGATTTCGAATTCACTCACTTTCAGTCAATCAATCACACAACAATCCAACAAACAATCAAATCTATCTATTTATTATAACATTTCAAAATTTAGAATTTTGGGATGTTACATTTTACTACTTGTTCCCTTGCTGTTTTTATTTATTCAGATTACAAAACATATGTCTACCATCCATATTACGCTTGTATCACCATCTCTTCGCCGAACTAGTGCACCTATACAATTTACCACCGTATTGGGTGTGTTGGGGACACAAGCGACTCTTTGTTATTTGGTTTCAGGGTTGTTTGAGAGAGACCATCTTCATCCTATGCCTCGCACAGATTGATAAACCTTAGGTCATCCACTTGAGGGAAATTTGCTACTGTCCTACAAAACTCTGCACTTGGAGGCCCAACAACGTCTACAAGGATAAAGTTGCGTAGTGGACATCAACACTCAAGAGCAACTAGCGGATATTTTCACCAAGCCTCTAGATGAAGCAAAGATTTCGTGAGTTAAGGCATGAGCTAAATATCATAGATTCGAGCAATGTGGCTTGAGTCTAGGCACACCCCACCACACTCATCATTCTATCTTGCTCTAGGTGTAGGCATGGACATAGGGAGAGTGTTGTTCTCTCAATGAACTCTCCCTCCCCCCATTTGCATAAATCGATCATGTCTTTCACATTACCCATTTTTATGGTACTTGTGCTTCAAAGATGAGTTTTGGTCATGGGCCCAAGTTTTAAATCTTCGCGGTGCCATACCAATTGACTCAAACATAGGTGGCTTCAGCCACTGTCCTCTCCTTGAGAGGTGTTTATCTTTCTTTGTTCGTATCTAGTCATGTAGGTTTTTGTTTATGCTTTGAGTCTCTCCAAGGGTGCTTCTCTTGTTTGATTGTCTTTTGCACTTGGAGTAGCTCCCTCTGTTTGTTAGTGTTTCTTGTTTCCGTCTTTTGCCTTTCCTTCTCTCGTTGCATACGTCATGTTTTTCCTTTTTTTGGTTTTACCTTTTATCGCTGGAGCGGCACTACCGCTGGGATTGGGTGGTACTACCGGTCATTAGCTTAAGCGGTACTACCGTCTGCCCGGGCGGTACTTCCGCCCTGAGGCGGGGTGTGGGGTATGAATCGGGCAGGGGAAGTTTTTCTTCCCCATACCCATTCGTTCTCTCCCATTTCTCTTCCTCTCTCTCCAGCAACGAACAGGAAGTGGGGAGGCCACCGCCAGGCCACCGTCTTCAGGCCGCCTTCCGCGTTTCCATCCAGTGGGATTGATCCCCACCCTTTCCTCTTGCCATCGATGCCGGTATTGCCCTCGCTCTTCTCCTCGTTGGTCCTATTTCAAATCTAGGCTTTACGGCAGTATTATTGGTGTCGGGGATATACCCCGCGGTATGACCCGGCCGGAGATATGACCCGGGTAGGACTTGGCGCTTCACCAGTAACCCGCCGGAGGACTGGCGACTCACGGATCTGGCAGCTCACTGGTCTACCGACTCACTAGCCTGGTGACTCATTGGTGACCCGATGGGTGTTTTAGATGGATGACAAGGCCCAAGGCCCAGAAGGCCGGCTCATGCTATGGTGGGCCGGCTTACGAGGAAAGGCATATGGAATATTCTCCTACAAAGGAAGCAAGACTAGGACTCCACTTGTAATAGAGTAATCCTAATCCTACTAGGACTAGTCATGTAACCCGCCCCCTTCAACATATATAAGGAGGGGCAGGGCACCCCAAGAGGGACAGAAAAATAATCGTTAAGGCAAGACACAACTAAGGGGATGGCTTATGCGGCGACTCCCTTATGAGCATAATGAGATCTAGCCACAAACAGTATGTAGGGCTATTACCGGATGATGTTTCCTGGGGCCCGAAGCTGTCTAAATCCTTGTCTTATGTGTTGATCTGCCTCGCGTCTCTCATCCCAATCAACCCCTCTCAAGCTATCACATAGATGCGTTGGCCTCACGACTAAGTCCTCACATTAGGACATCTGTCGTGACAATTCCACGGCAGTTGGCGCCCACCGTGGGGCCCGCACACTGTGGTGTTGAGTTCTTGGAGGGATCTTTCACAAGGATCGAGAAGTTTGCGATGAAAAATAGCCTGTTTGGAAGGACCCTAGTAAGTTTTTGCGTCCATTGTTTTTATATCTTTTCGATCACAAAACAACTGAAGGAAATCCACAGTTATTGGAAGCGATCCACTGTTATGCTCGCACAAACGATGTATACTAGCACATCGACTAGTGCACATCACGTCAAGAGAGAAAAGACATAGTTGGTGGCGATCAGGAAAGTGAATCGGAGAGCCATCACGTCAAGGCGTGTACTAATCCCAACACAGAGATCAAGGACTACTACAGATACAGGATCAGATCAACGTGGGTCTCCAGACCAGCGACGACCCGGACAAGGATTGATCAAACCAACCACGATGTGGAGGAAGACCCGGATTGGACTCGGATCCTGACATCTCCACGGTCTCCGTCTCTGCTGCAGCTGCGCCTCGACCCGCTCGGTTCGTCCGAGCCGTCAACCCGCCGGTGCGCGCTAGCGGTTGGACTCCAGCGTTGGCTCGCCCGCGGCCCCCGGCTCATCTCTGCTTCCGCTGCTCAAAGCCGTTGCGCTGCCGCATTGCCGAGTCACCATCACCATCACGTATTCTTTGGCTTGAGCCGCCCGACTTCGTTTTTTCAACAGCTTGAGCCGTCACCTCTGCCAAGAGCCGCTGCTTGGAACTACATGCGAGTTGCTGATCCTCCATAGCCTCGGCAATCCGGGCCGCCGGCGTGCTACCTTTGTTAGCAGATCGCCGTGGCCGCCCGCCTTACCTAAGCTACCCGAGCGGTCTTTTCTTGTCAAGTCTGCTGTGGCTGCCTCCGGATTGTCGTGCCCCGACGGCCGCTTAGGCCGCCAGCCGCACCGCCCTGCTAACCCGTGCCAGCGCCTTGCATTGCCGTTTGTCGCGGTCTCATCTGCGCCGGCGGCCGCCTGCTGCTTCCGCCACCTGCGAAGCTGTTCTGGCCGTCAAGTGGTTTTCGCCCGCTCGCCGGTGTACCTCCACCTCTACTGTGTGTGGCCGCGACCTTGAGCCGCTGCCTCCTCTGCTCTAAACCACCGGCTGTCGAGCCGCTGAGTCACCGGCCTCGCCTCAAACCGCTAGAATATAAGTTTTGGAGAATCAGACATACTCAAAAGCATCGGAAGAACAAGTTGCAAGCACAATCCAAGATCAGTTTTTTCAATGCGGCGACTAGTACTCCGTATTGGGTTAATTTTTTTTGGAGAGCAGTTTGTGTAAATTGGATGAAGCACACATACGTGGAGACCAATTGCGCGCTAATGGCCGCACCCGCATGCATTCGAAATAAACAAATTAGGTGCTATTTCTTCTATATATTTTCTTAGTACACTTTAATTACTCCGAGCACAACTACTCTTCTCTACGGTGTATTTTATACGCAGGATAACCATTTGCTACAAAAATGGCATTATCCCGCGGATACGGATCACACCGGTTTACAACAACGATTCAGCCAGGATCATGAAGTGCCAAGTCACCCGGAGAAGGTCACTTGGAATTGATGCATCAGTCAAATCCCTCATACAGTACAAGCACTGGATGAATTCTTGGTACGCTGGATTTATTTACTAGATGGATGGACGCTACAAAATATATATATACTCATCATCGGATCGTCACTAAAGACGATTCATGTGAAGGGCCAGCAACGGCGTCCGCTGCGCGTAAACCGCGCTGGGTCAACTCCACGAGACAGAACCAAAGGCAAGCTTTGTGTGTACATCACGGATTCTCAAGGGATTTGCCTTTTTTACTCAAGAGTATGTGCACAACAAGACAAGCCACTACGTGGAGGAGGGAGGACTTGTTAATTCATACCATCATTACTAATCTGATGCTACTTCAAAGAAGAAAAAGAGAAGAGAATTGACGAAACGATGCGGTCAGACCACCACCGCAGTCTCGCAATCTGCCGCCTCAAAGATTGTTTTATCTGCAGCCGTAACCCGCCGAGACCGACAATCAATCTCTGCTGTTGAGCTGCCCTACAAAGGCGTACCTTATCTATCAAGTCACTGGGTCACGGATCATCTGCTAGGCTTGTTCACCTGCGTGTGGTTGTGTACACGCGTAAGTTCAGAGGAATCCGACTAGATGGAGTACTACTCCCTGGCGTAAAGACCAAGACCTGCAAATCAAGTTGCACATTTTTAATATCCGTCTGCTACACGGAAAGGAAAATCTCATAAAGGCGCAGGTTCCAATCACAGTCACTATTTAAAGGTACCCACCGTCGCCGAAGTACCTTTTACCAGCTGCCTGCCATGCCGTTGGTTGCCTCGACGTGTCTGGGTACCTGATGAAGGAGAAGGAAACGGCACCAGATACCCGTATGAAGATGGACAAAAATCACCAGATGGTTGACAAAAAAATGGAGGAAGTACTAATACACTAGCCTATATTTTGACTACGGAGTCATTTGACCAGTCTATACAGACATCTCCCGTCCAAATACATCAAGTGATATTCATCCAGTCCATTTCATCAGTACATATTAAATTGTTTGAGAACAATTACTCTGGTCAGTGGTATTCTTTCGCAGGACCATTATTCATTACAAAGCCTACTCGCCCGCGTCCGCGCCGGTTTACAACGCCGTGGCCATCTCTCGCAACCGCACCGGTTTAAAACACCATGGCCGTCTCTCGCGACCACGCCGGTTTACAACGAGGAGGACAACTTGCCCGTTTGCGCCGGCTTATAACGCCGCGGCCGACTCATCTATCTATACTGCTTCTAATGCTGCGGTTGTTTTTACTGTCCGCCTCCACGGTTCAGTGTATATCAACACACTGGAGCTGCACCCCGTCTGTATAAGCTACTTGTCGAGTGCAAGCAAGTCACTTCTCGGGTAGACCGGTTTTTCTTCCAACAATTTGAAGGCCAATTATTATATATTATCAGCCACTGTCTGCACTGGATGACTCAATGAGCGGGCGTACAAGTCACCGCCACTACAATTTGGTTAACTTTAAAACAGCCAGTTGGGATGAACTATTGGCCGAGTTGCTGACACAGCTCATACGGGGTCATTTATGACCCGCCACAGTCACCTCAACCTTATGTGGATTCACATCGCGTTATCAACGCCAAATGATATACATCTTATGCTATGATCAAAGTATGAAGAATCTCAAGCCAACTCTTCTAGTCGTCTTAAGACTCGGGGGCTATGATAACATGACTCGGCAAATGTTGCCAGTTTCAGCAAAATTCAAGAACTCCGGGTCCTGGAGGCTACTGCCCTATTGGTAAAAATTTGAAGGCCGTCAGAAAATTTCCGGCTTAAAAAAGTAATTGACAATCATAAAGTTCCGGCTCGATAGAAGAATTCCGGGCTATCAAGAAAGATTTCGGTTCAAGGGAAATCTGTCCCCCACAAAGCTCTAAATCTCTCAATATCCGGTTTAAAGTCCCGGCTCAAAAAGAATTCATCTCTCGCAAGTTCGAGTTCTCAGAAAAATTAAAGGTTGCCAAAGAGAACTTGCTGCCATGATGCGCGGTTCAAACATAGGTATCCTGCCTTATTAGCTTATCATATTATTGGTCACTTGGAGGCTTAACGCCCGGTCTAAAGGTACCAAAGAGAGTCTGCTGCAAAAGCACAACTCAAACATAGGTGCCCCTTGAGCACAGCTCAAAAATATTGCTTGGGGGCTCTTTGTTCTAAAGAACAAGAGTTTTTATGACTCTTGTAATAGGCTTAAAATCCAGGCTTGGAAGCCAGGTGTATTCACCTAAAACCCCGGGTTATCCTGCCTTTTTAAGTCTGTGTAGCGACCCGACCTCAGACGGTCAAGTCTCTGTGCTTAAGTGTCATCCCTGGATCGGTATGCTGATACACACAGTACTCGAGGATTTATAACAAAGGTAAATCACATTAAAGTAACGTAAGTACTATTACCTCAATCCAAATAGGGGCAGTAACAAGGTTGTGGATTCCCATCAACACCAATGGCAAAGTTGAGTGTAGAAATCGTAACCCTAACGTATCACTTACTTGTCGTAAGATATCCTGCAACATGAGACGTTGCAGCCACAAAGGGTCAGTACATTGAATGTACTGGCAAATTCACACCATAGGATAAAGATGAATGACAGCTATCACTACATGCATATATGGCTGGTGGAGGCTCTATGGTTATAATGTTTTTGCAAAAAGCCAAGTTTTCCCTACTGCAAAGGAATATATTTTATTTAACTACATAGTTTATTGAAAATATTGAGAAGGTTCCTCCAACTCAATCCCAATTAAAAGTTAACATCCCAACAAATTAATTTAGTAGAGTGATGAGATCAACATGATAATCCAAGAACCAGATACTCAAGAATGTCCATAACAGGGGACACGGCTAACCATGATTAGTTTGTACACTGCAGAAGTTTGCGCACTTTTCCCCACGAGACTCGATCTCCTCCGTTGGATTTCTCGCACTACATGGTGTTTGAGAAATGGATGACCGAGACTCAGTCTTTCAGAAACATTAACTCTTTACTCTAGGTGGACAGTTACACCTACTTTCCCCTACATCTGCTAGCCCACCACTGAAAGAGGTCATGCAACATACTCAACTATGCTAGAGCCCATAATAGCTTGTGGCTGCACACGGAAGTTTCTAGCATGAATAATCTTATGATCCCTTTGAGCCTGGGTGGAATTCCATAGGGTGATCACACGGGTCCTCCGGGATCCCCTTGGGCAAGCACTGGGTTCTCCAGGTGCCCGGGCAGACCACTGGGTGCTCCAGGGTGCCCCAACCAATCCACCCAGATGTGTATTAAAGTAACCACCTTAAGTTATCCATTAAATAATAATCTCACATCTGCCATGGATACACTCAAACCCAATCCACGTCTACGAGCATAGCATAGCAGTATAAGCATAACGTAGTAACTACCCAGGGTTTGAATGCAAGACAATAGGTTCCTACCTCATCAACGACTTCCCAATACCCACATGTTATCAATCCTAACCATGCAATGTTTGAGGGTTGGAACTAATGAATTAAAACTGGGTAATAAAGGGGGTATGATCAAAGTGTGAACTTGCCTTGTACGGTTGATGAAGATGAATCACACTCATAACTCCTGATAGTTCTACTCGTCTCACTCCGGTAAATCTATCGTGAGCAAGCAATTGCATACATAAGCACTCATGCAAAAGAAATCGAAGAAAAGATCTCGGAAAACTTCGAAAACAAGCAAATAACTCTTGCAATGGAAAACAATTTCTAACAGTACCAAAATTATGTGAATTTGGCTTTATCATAAAGTTTAGGTCAAGATCTTCGATTAGCAAAAAGAATCAACTAAATCGAAGTTATAGAACTCGAGTTATGAACAAAAGAAGTTTGAATTCAAAACTGTTTGAAATCAAATTTTAAATTTTCAAAAACATGTTAAAGTTGATTATCTGGATAGAGGGGATCATAACAAAGAAGTGGGCGTTGGTTTCGTCTAATTCCAACTAACGAGCAAAAAGTAGTGATCGTTTGAAACAGAGGGACTAATCTATAAGAAAGATAATTACGAATAGGTCCCTGACGTAAATAAACAGAAAAAGAAAAGACTAAAAAGTGAACGTTCGTTTAGAAGATCTAAACAACGGACGTTTGCTGTATAATAAAACCTAAAAAATAGATCTAGGGTTTTCTAAAAAAACAAAAACAGAAAAAAAAAACAGACGGGTTGCGGTTTATACCGGCTCGGCAGTTTAGACGGTTTTCGCGAGAAAACCAGCGGCGGCGAGGACGAACTCCGGCGGCGGCGAGACGGGTGAGGCGGCGTCGGCGGCAGACGGCTTTCGGCGTCGCGCAGCGAGGCGGGCGGCGCACTAGGCGGCGGCGCGCTTGCGGCGGCATCGCGGCGGTTGCTGGCTGCGGCGAGCAGTGGCTGCAGGCGGAGGCGAGCAGCGGCAGGGGCTAACGCGTGCGGCGGCGGCGACTCAAGAGGAGAGAGAGGGGGCGGCCTCGCCTTATATAGGCGGGGAGGCGTGCAGAGGAGGCAAGGGAGGCGGCGGACGGCGGCGGTGTCCGGCGCGCGCACGCGAAGGTAGGCGGCGACGACTTTGGGCCGGCTGGGCCGCGGCTTGGCGAACAGGGTCGGCCCGGTCCGGTCGGTCCTAACTTTCTTTTTAACACACAAAAAAGGAATAAAACAAAAGAAATAAAAAATATTATATAGGTATATAATATATCAAGATTTTCCGAACATGATTTTCTACGACGTGAACATTATTCTAGCTCCAAATAAAATCCACAAAAATTCAAATAAGTCAAAGAGTGCTACTGCTATAATAAAATCCAATAAAAATCATTTTAAAAATACCAAAATAATTTCAAATTTATTTCTCTCCAATTTTCTATTGTAGGGAATCATTTTACCCTAATTTCCATATATTTTACTTTTGGAGAAAAATAATTTGAATAAAACCCAAATAACTCCAAATTGCAAATAACTTTTTCAGATGGACTTTGAATTTAATTCTTTTAAAACTTCCAACTCATATTTCATATGTTTTGACGAAGTCATTTTATCTTCTCTCATGAAAATCATTGAGTTGCTTAAAGTTTCTGAATTTGAAGTATTTTCACATGTAATTCAAATCTTTTCAAAAAAACATTTCATTTATTTAAATGGAAGAAGTCATATCATCTTCACTCTAGGTTTTTGTGATGAAATGAATTTTAATTCATGGAGATCATAAAAGCAAGATGAAAGTTTGAGAAAGTCCTTTTATTCCCTCTCATTTAACTTTCAAAAGTTTCGAATTTCACTCAATTTCACACATCACAATCAAGCAAACAATCAAAACTATCTGTTTAATATAACATTCCAAAATTTAGAATTTTGGGATGTTACAGTCTGCCACTCCGTCCAGGTAATCCTGGAACAACCCGTCGGACTTTTGACAAGTCAATCTTATACAAACCCTGAACTTGTAAAAGTTAAAACGACGATTGGTTGTGTGAGGTCCGGCTTATAAGGTCTGTATGAAGGTTTAACTCAGTGGCTGTGCGGCCCGTGAAAGCACTTGAGTTTTAGGCCTGGCCGCCTATGAAAGCCTTGATTTTTTCTTGTTTGATTTGAACATTTTTTGAGGGTTTTTTCTCCTATGACATAGTAATACATGGTTGAAAACCGATGAGGCTTATAATGCTTTATGATTCATATATGACATTAATCGGTGTTTATTAACCCGACCTGGCTTTGGACTATAAGTCACTAGTATATATTTGGATTGCGCCATTGGAATCATGCGCGTATAAATCATTGTGTATATTATTCAAATCTTTAATAGCCAACATGGCTGGATTTTTATTATGGTTATCAATAACCAGTATTATGATTGAGGTTTTCAAAGTCGCTTTAGCGCAATGGATATTATTTTATCAATGGCTATGATTTATTCTACAATGGAAGGAATAGTCCCGAGTCGCTGCAAGCTTACGACCCGACACTTGGGGGCTACATTATTCAAGTTGAAATTACATCAAATATGCAAGTCCCATGTCGCTACCAGCACGCACCATGGTACTTGGGGGCTAATGCAAAGTCATTTTTACTTGCTTTATTAAAAGACCCGACTCATCACATCGTAATGAGCCAGCCCTTGGGGGCTACCAATTGCTCCTGTCAAAAATTCAATGTACACAAGGCTTAATCCATTATTTTGAAGGGTTCATTGCTCAGTTGGTAGAGTATAAAGCTCTTAACCTTGTGGACGTGGGTTCGAGCCCTATGATGGGGGTTACATCATATGATGTTCTTTTCAAAGAAGTATATATAAAGTCCCAGCTCAATATTATCTCAATGAGCCGGCCCTTGGGGGCTACATGTTGCTGTTCAAGTCTACATGATCATATTTATAATGTCCTGCTCATTATTGCAAAATGACCCGGCCCTTGGGGGCTACATATATGGAATATTCAGTTTTGACTAGTGACTGAGATGAACAATCTGGATTTCTTCAAGGTTGTAACATTTATATTGAAGCAAGTCTTAAGTGGTTACTACGCTCCCTTCTTAAGACTTGGGGGCTACAGGTAATATGCATATACAGGAGGAATGTCTTCAAATTTTCAGTTTTCAGCAAATCAGGAAGATCAATTGTGTGACCCGGAGTTGGCAACAATCATGACCCGGCGTCTATAACAGTCATGACCCAGAATCATCAGCTTTTTATAACCTGGAGATTTTGGAAATCATAACTCGGCAAGTTCTACATTTTCAAGCCGGCTGAGTATCAGTTGAGTATTTCAAGACCAATATTTTTGTCAAAACAGAGCATTGAAGGCCGACTCAAATGGATTCTTTTACAATATTTCTGCTACAAGAAAATTGACTATGAAGTTGGTCTATTGACCCGAACTTCCAGAAGGAGGAAATAACAAGGACTTAAGGATGATCAGGTGCCGGCTTACAAGAACTGTTAACCCGGAGCACAACCTGTCAAATTTGTTCTTGTGTTTATTTTGCAGGATTAGTTTAACATGGATAAATCCAAATTAAACTGGGGGCTAATGTCGGGGATATACCCCGCGGTATGACCCGGCAGGAGATATGACCCGGCTAGGACTTGGCGCTTCACCAGTAACCCGCCGAAGGACTGGCGACTCACGGATCTGGCGGCTCACTGGTCTGCCGACTCATTATCCTGGTGACTCATTGGTGACCCGGTGGGTATTTTAGATGGATGATAAGGCCCAAGGCCCAGAAGGCCGGCTCATGCTATGGTGGGCCGGCTTACGAGGAAAGGCATAAGGAATATTCTCCTACAAATAAAGCAAGACTAGGACTCCACTTGTAATAGAGTAATCCTAATCCTACTAGGACTAGTCATGTAACCCGCCCCCTTCAACATATATAAGGAGGGGCAGGGCACCCCAAGAGGGACAAAAAAATAATTGTTAAGGCTAGACACAACTAAGGGGAGCCGGCTTATGCGGCGACTCCCTTATGAGCATAATGAGATCTAGCCACAAACAACATGTAGGGCTACTACCGGATGATGTTTCCCGGGGACCGAAGCTGTCTAAATCCTTGTCTTATGTGTTGATCCGCCTCGCGTCTCTCATCCCAATCAACCCCTTTCAAGCTACCACATAGATGCGTTGGCCTCACGACTAAGTCCTCACATTAGGACATCTGCCGTGACAATTCCACGACAATTGGTATTCGTCGATTTTTGGCCAAATCGAGGCTTGAGTAGGACATAGGTGGATTGGAGATTGGTAGGAGAAAATTTGAATTTGGCACCCCCGATAGTACCGGATGCAACAGTGGTAGTGGTCAGACCGTCGTCCTCTGCCTTGCTACCTCTTGAGCACTGCGTTGGTTTTTCCCTTGAAGAGGAAAGGGTGATGCAGCAAAGTAGCATAAGTATTTCCCTCAGTTTTTGCGAACCAAGGTATCAATCAAGTAGGAGGCCACACGCAAGTCCCTCGTACCTACACAAACAAATAAGAACCTTGCAACCAACACGATAAAGGGGTTGTCAATCCCTTCACGGCCACTTGCAAAAGTGATATCTGATAGAGATGATAAGATAATATTTTTGGTATTTTTATGATAAAGATTAAAAGTAAAGAACGTAAAATAAAATAGATGTAAACTTACATGATGGAGAATAGACTCGGGGGCCATAGGTTTCACTAGTGGCTTCTCCCAAGATAGCATAAGTATTACGGTGGGTGAACAAATTACTGTCGAGCAATTGATAGAATTTAGCATGGTTATGAGAATATCTAGGCATGATCATGTATATAGGCATCACGTCCATGACAAGTAGACCGACTCCTACCTGCATCTACTATTATTACTCCACACATCGACCGCTATCCAGCATGCATCTAGAGTATTAAGTTCATAAGAACAGAGTAACGCATTAGGCAAGATGACATGATGTAGAGGGATAAACTCAAGCAATATGATATAAACCCCATCTTTTTATCCTCGATGGCAACAATACAATACGTGTCGTTTCCCCTACTGTCACTGGGATCGAGCACCGCATGATTGAACCCAAAGCTAAGCACTTCTCCCATTGCAAGAAAGATCAATCTAGTAGGCCAAACCAAACTGATAATTCGAAGAGACTTGCAAAGGTAACCAATCATACATAAAAGAATTCAGAGAAGATTCAAATATTGTTCATAGATAATCTTGATCATAAACCCACAATTCATCGGATCTCGACAAACACACCGCAAAAAGAGTTACATCGAATAGATCTCCAAGAAGATCGAGGAGAACTTTGTATTGAGATCCAAAGAGAGAGAAGAAGCCATCTAGCTAATAACTATGGACCCGAAGGTCTGTGGTAAACTACTCACACATCATCGGAGAGGCTATGGTGTTGATGTAGAAGCCCTCCATGATCGATTCCCCCTCCGGCGGAGCGCCGGAAAAGGCCCCAAGATGGGATCTCACGGGTACAGAAGGTTGCGGTGGTGGAAATAGGTTTTCGTCGTGCTCCTGCATGGTTTCGGGGTACGTAGGTATATATAGGAGGAAGAAGTAGGTCGGTGGAGCCACGAGGGGCCCACGAGGGTGGAGGGCGCGCCCCCTGCCTCGTGGCCTCCTCGTTGATTGCTTGACATCCACTCCAAGTCCTCTGGATCACGTTTGTTCCAAAAATCACGCTCCCGAAGGTTTCATTCCGTTTGGACTCCGTTTGATATTCCTTTTCTGCGAAACACTGAAATAGGCAAAAAAACAGCAATTTGCATTGGGCCTTGGGTCAATAGGTTAGTCTCAAAAGTAATATAAAAGTGTATAATAAAGCCCATTAAACATGCAAAACAGAATATATAATAGCATGGAGCAATAAAAAATTATAGATACGTTGGAGACGTATCAAGCATCCCCAAGCTTAATTCATGCTCGTCCTCGAGTAGGTAAATGATAAAAACAAATTTTTTGATGTGGAATGCTACCTGGCATATTCTTCAATGTAATTTTCTTTATTGTGGCATGAATGTTCAAATCCGAAAGATTCAAGATTAAAGTTTAATATTGACATAAAAATAATAATACTTCAAGCATACTAACTAAGCAATTATGTCTTGTCAAAATAACATGGCCAAAGAAAGTTCATCCCTACAAAATCATATAGTTTGGTCATGCTCCATTTTCGTCACACGAGAATGCTCTCATCATGCACAACCCCGATGACAAGCCAAGCAATTGTTTCATACTTTAGTAATCTCAAACTTTTTTCAACTTTCACGCAATACATGAGCATGAGCCATGGATATAGTACTATGGGTGGAATAGAATATAATGATGGGGGTTGTGTGGAGAAGACAAAAAATGAGAAAGTCTCACATTGACACGGCTAATCAACGGGCTAGGAGATGCCCATCAATTGATGTCAATGCAAGGAGTAGGGATTGCCATGCAACGGATGCACTAGAGCTATAAATATATGAAAGCTCAACAAAAGAAACTAAGTGGATGTGCATCCAACTTGCTTGCTCACGAAGACCTAGGGCATTTGAGGAAGCCCATTGTTGGAATATACAAGCCAAGTTCTATAATGAAAAATTCCCACTAGTATATGAAAGTGACAAAACAAGAGACTCACTATCATAAAGATCATGGTGCTACTTTGAAGCACAAGTGTGGGAAAAAGGATAGTAGCATTGCCCCTTTTTTTGGGCCTTCCTTTTTTTGGCCTTTCTCTTTTTTTGGGACAATGCTCTATTAATGATGATCATCACACTTCTATTCATTTACAACTCAATGATTACAACTCGATACTAGAACAAAATATGACTCTATGTGAATGCCTCCGGCGGTGTACCGGGATGGACAATGACTCATGAGTGACATGTATAAAATAATATGCATGGTGGCTTTGCCACAAATATGATGTCAACTACATGATCATGCAAGGCAATATGACAATGATGATGCGTGTCATAATAAACGGAACGGTGGAAAGTTGCATGGCAATATATCTCGGAATGGCTATGGAAATGCCATAATAGGTAGGTATGGTGGCTATTTTGAGGAAGATATAAGGAGGTTTATGTGTGATAGAGCGTATCGTATCACGGGGTTTGGATGCACCGGCGAAGTTTGCACCAACTCTCAAGGTGAGAAAGGGCAATGCACGGTACCGAAGAGGCCAGCAATGATGGAAGGTTGAGAGTGCGTATAATCCATGGACTCAACATTAGTCATAAAGAACTCACATACTTATTGCAAAAATCTACAAGTCATCAAAAACCAAGCACTACGCGCATGCTCCTAGGGGGATAGATTGGTAGGAAAAGACCATCGCTCGTCCCCGACCGCCACTCATAAGGATGACAATCAAAGAACACCTCATGTTTCAAATTTGTTACACAACATCTACCATACGTGCATGCTACGGGACTTGCAAACTTCAACACAAGTATTTCTCAAATTCATAACTACTCAACTAGCACAACTTTAATATCACTACATCCATATCTCAAAACAATCATCAAGTATCAAACTTCTCTTAGTATTCAACGCACTTATATGAAAGTTTTTATTATACTAACCTTGGATGCCTATCATATTAAGACTAATTTTATAACCAAAGCAAACTACCATGCTGTTCTAAAGGACTCTCAAAATAATATAAGTGAAGCATGAGAGATCAAATATTTCTATAAAATAAAACCACCGCCGTGCTCTAAAAAGATATAAGTGAAGCACTAGAGCAAAAACTATATAGCTCAAAAGATATAAGTGAAGCACAAAGAGTATTCTAATAAATTCCGATTAATGTGTGTCTCTCCCAAAAAGTGTGTACAGCAAAGATAATTGTGGTGAACTAAAAAGCAAAGACTCAAATCATACAAGACGCTCCAAGCAAAACACATATCATGTGGTGAATAAAATATAGCTCCAAGTAAAGTTACCGATGGACGAAGACAAAAGAGGGGATGCCTTCCGGGGCATCCCCAAGCTTTGGCTTTTTGGTGTCCTTGGATTTACCTTGGGGTGCCTTGGGCATTCCCAAGCTTAGGCTCTTTCCACTCCTTGTTCCATGATCCATCAAATCTTTACCCAAAACTTGAAAACTTCACAACACAAAACTCAACAGAAAATCTCATGAGCTCCGTTAGCGAAAGAAAACAAAACACCACTTCAAGGTACTGTAATGAACTCATTATTTATTTGTATTGGTGTTAAACCTACTGTATTCCAACTTCTCTATGGTTCATAAACTCCGATACTAGCCATAGATTCATCAAAATAAGCAAACAACACACAAAAAACAGAATCTGTCAAAAATAGAACAGTAATCTGTATCAAACGCAAACTTATGGAACTTAGAAAAATCTACCAAAATAGGATGACCTAGATAATTTGTTTATTGATCTACTGCAATTGGAATCAGTATTTTATCACGTTCTTGTGATTTTTAACAATTGTTTTCGTGAACAGAAAGTTTCTGGAATTTTCAGCAAGATCAAATAACTATTAACCAAGAAGATCCTATAGGTTTAACTTGGCACAAACACTAATTAAAACATAAAAACACATCTAACCAGAAGCTAGATGGATTATTTATTCCTAAATAGAACCAAAAATCAAGAAATGAAAATAAAATTGGGTTGCCTCCCAACAAGCGCTATCGTTTAACGCCCCTAGCTAGGCATAAAGGCAAGCATAGATCTAGGTATTATCATCTTTGGTATGCAATCCATAAGTGGCTCTCATAATAGATTCATAAGGTAATTTAATTTTCTTTCTAGGAAAGTGTTCCATGCCCTTCCTTAAAGGAAATTGGAATCTAATATTCCCTTCTTTCATATCAATAATTGCACCAATCGTTCTAAGGGAAGGTCTACCAAGAATAATAGGACATGAAGGATTGCAATCTATATCAAGGACAATGAAATCTACGGGCACATAATTCCTATTTGCAACAATAAGAACATCATTAATTCTTCCCATAGGTTTCTTAACGATGGAATCCGCAAGGTGCAAGTTTAAAAAACAATCATCAAATTCACGGAAACCTAGCAAATCACACAAAGTTTTTGGAATCGTGGAAATACTAGCACCCAAATCACACAAAGCATAGCATTCATGATCTTTAATTTTAAATATAATAGTAGGTTCTCACTCATCATAAAGTTTTCTAGGGATAGAAACTTCCAATTCAAGCTTGTTCTCATAAGATTGCATTAAAGCATCAACGATATGTTTGGTAAAAGCCTTATTTTGACTATAAGAATGTGGAGAATTTAGCACGGATTGCAACAAGGAAATACAATCTATTAAAGAACAATTATCATAATTAAATTTCTTGAAATCCAAGATAGTGGGTTCATTGCTATGTAAAGTTTTGACCTCTTCCATCCCACTTTTACCAATTTTTGCATCAAGATCTAAAAACTCCGAATCATTGGGACGCCTTTTAACTAAAGTTGACTCATCTCTAGTCCCATCATTATCAAGATTCATATTGCAAAACAAAGATTTAATAGGGGACACATCAATCACTTTTAGATCTTCATCCTTATTATCATCTAAATCTTCCGGTTTGGCGGCCATCTTATTAACTAAGGTGGCCTGCTTATCCAAAATTTCAGCTATTAACTTTTCAAGATGAGCAAACTGAGATTTCAAACCATAAAATTCCTTAGATATATCATCAAGCTCTTTATTCATGTATCCCAAAAAGTCTTTTTGTTCTTTAAGCTTGTTCCTAAAGAAATTATTATGCTCAAATTGCAAAGTCATAAAACTCCTGATGTTGCTTTCAATCTCTTCCAACCTTTTAAGGTGGAGATCACCAAATCTAGGCAGGGCCATTAGGGCAACAGGCAACAAGAACAAGCGAAGAAGAGGTGAACGGAAAGAGAGGGCGAATAAAATGGCAAGGGTGAAGTGGGGAGAGGAAAACGAGAGGCAAATGGCAAATAATGTAATGCGAGGGATAATAGTTTGTGATGGGTACTTGGTATGTCTTGACTTGTGCGTAGACTCCCCGGCAACGGCGCCAGAAATCCTTCTTGCTACCTCTTGAGCACTGCGTTGGTTTTTCCCTTGAAGAGGAGAGGGTGATGCAGCAAAGTAGCGTAAGTATTTCCCTTAGTTTTTGAGAACCAAGGTATCAATCCAGTAGGAGGCCACACGCAAGTCCCTCGTACCTACACAAACAAATAAGAACCTTGCAACCAACGCGACAAAGGGGTTGTCAATCCCTTCACGGCCACTTGCAAAAGTGAGATCTGATAGAGATGATAAGATAATATTTTTGGTATTTTTATGATAAAGATTAAAAGTAAAGAACGTAAAATAAAATAGATGTAAACTTATATGATGGAGAATAGACCCCGGGGCCATAGGTTTCACTAGTGGCTTCTCTCAAGATAGCATAAGTATTACGGTGGGTGAACAAATTACTATCGAGCAATTGATAGAATTTAGCATAGTTATGAGAATAGCTAGGCATGATCATGTATATAGGCATCACGTCTGTGACAAGTAGACCGACTCCTACCTGCATCTACTACTATTACTCCACACATCGACCGCAATCCAGCATGCATCTAGAGTATTAAGTTCATAAGAACAGAGTAACGCATTAGGCAAGATGACATGATGTAGAGGGATAAACTCAAGCAATATGATATAAACCCCATCTTTTTATCCTCGATGGCAACAATACAATACGTGTTGTTTCCCCTACTGTCACTGGGATCGAGCACCGCATGATTGAACCCAAAGCTAAGCACTTCTCCCATTGCAAGAAAGATCAATCTAGTAGGCCAAACCAAACTGATAATTCGAAGAGACTTGCAAAGATAACCAATCATACATAAAAGCATTTAGAGAAGATTCAAATATTGTTCATAGATAATCTTGATCATAAACCCACAATTCATTGGATCTCGACAAACACACCGCAAAAAAGTGTTACATCGAATAGATCTCCAAGAAGATCGAGGAGAACTTTGTATTGAGATCCAAAGAGAGAGAAGAAGCCATCTAGATAATAACTATAGACCCGAAGGCCTGTGGTAAACTACTCACACATCATCGGACAGGCTATGATGTTGATGTAGAAGCCCTCCGTGATCAATTCCCCCTCCGGCGGAGCGCCGGAAAAGGCCCCAAGATTGTAACATCCCAAATTTTCAATTTGGAATGTTATACATTAGATCATCATTGCATATCATATTTTATTGCATTTTGGCTTGATCCTAGAAATTCTACGCAACTCAAGGACCCACGGAGAGAGTTGGGGATTTCGTTATTTTCATATTTGAGTTTTCACAAATTTTGAAAAGAGGATCGTTTGATTTTAATTATTTTCTCTTCGAATATTTCTTTTATGAAAATAAAAGAGAGGGGATAAAATGACTTCCCCAAAATAAAGAAATATTGGAGATTTAATATTAAAATCAAATAAGATTTTATTCGAAGTTTTATCTCTATTTTATTTGAATTAGGAAAAATATGCATTTTTCAAAATTGCATTAGAGGCCCAAATAAATGTTCACCTTGTCCGGTAGATTTTTAGAGGTCAGGAAAAATTTATTTTATGATTTTTGGAGTCCGTTTAGTATTTCTTTTCTTTGTTTTTCTGCGTGGAATTATTTTAAAAAAGTCAACTGACCTAGCCGGGCCGTGCCCGACTAGGAGTCGCCCGGCCGGCCTTATAAGCCGCACCCGCGACCCGCCGTCGCAGCCCACCCACGCCCAAACCCTAACCGTAACCCGCGCCGTCGCCGCTAGCCGCCGTCGCCGCCCGCGAGCGCCGCCGCCGGAGCCCGCCGAGCCGCGCCGCCGCCTTGCCGCCCCGCCGCCGAGCCGCCCCGCCCGCCGGAGTTGCCGCCCCGCCGCCGCCGCCATCGTCACGAACGCCGAGGTAGCCGCCTTTTTTTAAACCAATCGGTTTTATTTCGAAAACCTAGATTCGTTTTTTTAGATTAGATCGGTTCGGTTTTCCGTCGGATTATTTATTTTGCGGACTATCGTCCATACGTTCGTTTTAACGAACGCCGTTCACCCGTTAGTCACAGACAGCGAACGTTCGTTCGTTAGCCTGTTTATCAGTTTTTCTTTTTCCAGGGTTTTCCGCGATTATTTTCGATCGCGATTTCTGCCCTAATCTTCATTCTAGTATAACTTTTCGCTCGTTTATCGGAATCAGCCGATTCAAGCGCCTAGATCTTTGCCTCGAAGCCCTCTTTCTGTTTAACCAACTTGAACAAGATTTTGCTACTGTAAAATTTGACTTTAGTCCAGATTAGTAATCAAATCTTGTTTCTTTCGCAGTTTGAGTTTCGTTGCTTCATTTGGTTTGATTCTTTTTGCAAACCGGAGTTCTTAAGTTGAACTTTCTGGTTAGATCTCTTATTTGAGTTTTACCCATGCTTCTAGTTGAGTGCTTATTGTATGCTTTTTTGTTTGCGATAGAGTACCCAGAGTGCGGAGCGTGCTACTACAAGTCTCTAGGTTTCACGGATCATCAGCAAGGCAAGTAACACTTTGATCATACCTTTTTACTACCAAGTTTTATTGCATTAGATCAATCCTCAAACAATTGTATGGTGAGGACCTGATTAAATTGTGGGTTTTGGGAAGTAGAGGAGGTAGTACCTATTTACCTGTTTATTATCAAACCTATGGGAGTTACTTCTACGTTGCTTATATTGCCATGCTATGCTCGTAGACGTGGATTGGGTTTGAGTGTATCCATGATAGATGTGAGTTTGTTAACTAATGGTTCAACTTAAGGTGGCAACTTTAATACACATCTGGGTGGATTGCTTGTGGGCACCTGGAGAATCCATTGTTGTCCTAGGATATCCCGGAGGACCCGTGTGATCATCCTACGGCCCGCCACCCAGGCTCAAAGGGATCATAAGATTATTCATGCTAGAAACTTCCGTGTGCAGCCACAAGCCATTATGGGCTCTGGCATAGTTGAGTAAGTTGCGTGAAGCTCTTGAAGAGGTAGACTAGCAGATGTAGTGGGTTGTAGGTGGTACTGTCTATCCAGAGTAGAGAGTTAATGCTTCAGAAAGACTGTGTCTCGAATCTCCGACCAAGGATGTATTCGAGTCTTGTGGGGAAAAGTGTGCAAACCTCTGCAGAGTGTATAAACTAATCATGGTTAGCCGTGTCCCCGGTTATGGACATCTTGAGTATCTAGTTCTTGGATTACCATGTTGATCTCATCACTCTTAATATAACTTGATTGGGTTTAATGACGATGCTTAATTGGGATTGAGTTGGAGAACCTTCTCAATGTTTAACAACCACCATGATAGTTAAATAAAATGTATTCCTTTGTTGTAGGAAAAAATTGGCTTTATGCAAAACTGTTACCATAGAGCTTACCACCAGCCAAATATGCATGTAGTGATAGTAATCATTCTATTCATTATTCTATGTGTTACATTGCCAGCATATTCCATGTGTTGACCCGTTTCGGGCTGCAACGTTCAAGTTGCAGACTTTTCAGACAACGAGTAAGGAGCCATAGGTCGTTGTCTTTCACTCAGTGATGCCGTTGGAGTTGTTGGACTCACTTGATCTTTCAAGCCTTCTGTTGTGATCGTTTTAGATGGCCTTAAGCCATATTTATTGTAATAAGTTATCTTTTGAGACATTCGATGTAATAAGTGTGTGATTTCTACTCTGTTATAAATCCTCAAGTACTGTGCGTGTCAGCATTACGGATCCAGGGATGACACTGATGCACAGAGATCAGACTGTTTGAGGCCTTGTAGCTACAAGATGGTATCAGAGCACACGCTGACTGTAGGACACGACCACTAAGCTAAAACCCTAGATCACTCTCTCTTCTCATTTCTGACTCCTCTCCCCTTTTCTACTCTATAGGATGGCGGATGCAAGGAACAAGTTTGCTCAACCGGATGAAGATACACCTTTTGGATGACACTTGAGAGAAGTTACTAGATACCTGAACATCGGAATACCAAGCTTCACCGGGACCTACATCGCCACTTTACCAGAAGAGGAGCTCTGGGTGATTCAAGTTCAAGTTCCAGGAAGGACATTCATGCTAGTCACTAAGCCCATAAAGTTTTCCTTTGATGCACCCACCTGGAGTCTAGGCAAGAGCATGGCAGCACACATCACCATGGGACGCATTGGAGAAGTTTACCACAAGGATCTCAAGGATACTATTTACCAGATTTGTGGGCGCCGAGATGAGCAATGGGAGATGATCAGCACCAGGAAGGATAGATCTATTGCAGCTTTCATCCAGGAGTTAAACCAGCACATTCGTCGCCAGGAGAACCAGATGTGCGCAGGCATGATAGATCCGAAGAAGGCAATGACCAGGATCACGGAGCTGGAGGAAGAACTCAAGTCTACAAGCGCTGGATACGAGGAGGAAATGACGATACTCGTGGAGAAGGATGACGACCTCACAAGGAAGCTAGGAGTATTCATGGGAGACCCCGCGCCACGAGGAGAAGACGATGATTCCACTTGCCCAGAGAACTACATCATGATCGACGACAGCGACTCGGACCCCGACGATAGCGATGATGACTTTGTTGATGAAGCTGGAGCAGATATTATGGAATCTTCCACCGATCAATTTTTCTAGTCGACCACCATATAAGTAGTAGAAATTCCCCCATGTATATAGTATAGTCCGAGCACTTTTGTAACGAGAGTTAGACCGATTGTATGCCCTTGTTTGAATTGATTGAAGTGATATGATTGTGTTTGTCTAATGTGCATATGGGTAGTGTTTTCCCCCTAGACCTCATTCTACTCTGTTTTCTCACCTTTTCTAAACCCAGCAGATGCCTCTGAGATGCGACAATGGATTTGCTTTCCCGCTGGGCTGACTCAGTTGATCCAGCAGCAGAATGCATTGATGCAGATACTAGTCCAGAATCAGAATCAGGGGAACAACAACAACAACAACCCACCACCACCACCACCTGTTGATCACTTAGCCCGTTTTCTAAGGCTGAATCCACCGGTGTTCTCCAGTAGCACCGAGCCGATAGTTGCAGATGATTGGCTCCGCAAGATTGGAAGGGAATTGACCACTGCAGGATGCACAGATGCGGAGAGAGTGCATTTTGCCGCACATGAGCTTGATGGACCCGCAGCATCATGGTGGGAGAATTTCACAGCCACTTACCCCATCGACACTTTTACATGGGACCAGTTTCAGCAGGCTTTTCGCACTGCCCATGTATCAGCAGGAGCTATGGCCATGAAGAAGCGCGAGTTTCGCAACTTACGCCAAGGAGGACGCACCGTTGGCCAGTATGTGGATGACTTTAGTAAGCTAGCACGTTATGCCCCAGATGACGTCGCTACGGATGCAGCTAAACATGAGAAGTTTCTGGAAGGACTGAATGTTGAGCTGAGCATGCAGATGATGGTGGCAACCTTCAATAACTACCAGGAGTTGGTAGATAGAGCTCTCATGATTGAAGGGAAGCAGCAGCAGATTGACAACCGCAAGAGGAAGTATGGACAAGGGAAGTACAATTCTGGAGCTCAGTAGAGACCCCGCTTTACCCCGAACTCGGGAGGATCCCTTCAACATAACCATGGAGGTCACAATCACAATGGAGGGATTTCGCACAACCATAGTGGCCCCAGGAATGGTAATGGTAATGGAGGAAGCAACGGCCAGAACCGTTCCAACCCAGCAACGCCCGCCAAGAAGGATCTAAGTCACATTACTTGTTTCAAGTGCGGGAAGAATGGACATTATGCCACGGAGTGTTCTGAAGCAAAGAATGGGAATGGCAATGGAAGCTCTGGGAAGAAGCCCAACCCTTTCAACAAGGGACAAGTGAACCACGTTAGCGTGGAGGAGGTTGAAGCGCAACCCGATGCAGTAATAGGTAAGTTTTTGGTTAAGTCATTTACTGCAATCGTTGTTTTTGATACTGGTGCATCGCATTCATACATATCAAGGGGATTTGTGGATAAGTTTAAACTACCAACCCAAGCCCTTAGGTCACCCATGGTAGTAACCTCGCCAGGAGCAGAGTATATGGCTAGCCTATGGTGTGATCGGTTACCATTAAGGATTGGTAACTACCTGTTTCCCTCAGACCTAATAGTATTGGAGTCACAAGGACTGGATGTGATATTAGGCATGGATTCGTTATCGAAGTATGGAGGGAACATTGACTGTGCCAGTAAGTCGATTTTGCTTACCACCCTAGAAGGAAGAAGGATTAAGTATGTATCCCGGCATGTGCCGAATAGGACTCAAGTGAATTCCTTAACATGAGTTGTACAGGAGGAAGTACCAGTGGTGAAGGATTTCCCGGACGTATTTCCAGAAGAGTTGCCAGGTATGCCACCGGGTAGAGACATTGAGTTTTTGATCAAGCTTTTGCCAGGCACAGGGCCAATATCTAAGAGACCGTACAGGATGCCCGCTAAGGATTTAGAGGAAATTAAGAAGCAGATTAAGGAGTTACTTGATAAAGGCTATATTTGCCCAAGCTCGTCACCTTGGGGATCACCAGTGCTTCTAGTGGAGAAGAAGGATGGATCATTGAGGATGGTTGTTGATTATCGAGGGTTGAATGAGGTGACGATCAAGAACAAGTACCCACTGACGATGATCAATGATTTTTTTGACCAACTGCAAGGAGCTAAGGTGTTTTCCAAGATCGATCTGCGATCAGGGTACCACCAGCTGAAGATTCGATAGCAGGATATACCTAAGACAGCTTTTACCACAAGGTACGGGCTATATGAGTATACCGTTATGTCATTCGGTCTGACTAACGCACCTGCCTATTTTATGAACATGATGAACAAGGTGTTTATGGAGTTTTTGGATAAGTTCGTCGTGGTGTTCATTGATGATATTCTAGTCTACTCGAAGAATGAAGAGGAGCATAAAGAGCATTTGCGACTGGTACTTGGGAAGCTCAGAGAACACCAGTTATATGCCAAGTTCAGAAAGTGTGAGTTTTGGTTGAAGGAAGTTGGATTCCTTGGACATGTTATATCCGGAGAAGGAATAGCAGTAGACCCTACCAAGGTTGTCACTGTGACAAATTGGGAAGCACCCACGTTAGTTGGAGAGATCTGAAGTTTCCATGGACTCGCAGGATACTACCAGAGGTTCATTGAGAATTTCTCGAAGATTGCAAAGCCCATGACGGAGTTGTTGAAGAAGGACACCAAGTTCAAATGGACTGAGGAATGTGAGGCCAATTTTCAGGAGTTGAAGAAACGCTTGGTTACAGCTCTAGTGTTGATTCTTCCAGACCAACGCAAGGATTACCAGGTGTATTGCGACGCTTCTCATCGAGGACTTGGAGCAGTGCTTATGCAGGAGGGAAGAGTTGTTTCATATGCCTCACGACAGCTTAAACCCCATGAGTTGAATCACGCTAACCATGATCTGGAGTTAGCAGCCGTAGTGCATGCGTTGAAGACATGGACACTACTGGAATCAGCTAATTTGGCATCTGCCAGCTCTTTGCCGTCTGCTAGCTGACGGCAAAGAAGCTCTTTGCCATCAGCTACCCAAAAGCAGACGGCAAAGAAATGGCAGACGACAAAACAGGCCTTTGCCATCTGTTGGCTCTTTGCCGTCAGCCAGCGGACGGCAAAGATTCAGCAAAGAGAGAGGTGGCCCCCACCCCCCGCCCGTTTAGGAAAACTTAACGCCCCACTTCTTTGCCGTCTGCTAGCAGACGGCAAAGAGAGATAAAGGCGGACGACAAAGACTGGCGGACGGCAAAGAGCAGACTAAGTAACGGCCCCCACCCCCCCCGTTACTCTCTCTTCTCTCCCTCTCTCCTCCCCGATGCGCCCCGCCACCAGATCCCACGTCCACCGCCGCCGCCACCGCCCGCCGCTGCCCGGCGCCGCCCTCGCCCCCGCACCCACTTGGCACGTCGCCCCACCACCCCTCCACCCCCACCCCACCCGCCGACGCCCCGTCGCCCCGCCACCCGCCGCCCCCGCCACCTCCCCCGACGCCCCGTCACCCGCCGCCCGGCGCCGCCCCCGCCGCCCGGCGCCTCCCCCGCCGCCCGGCACCCCCCCCCCCGCCACCGCCCCCGCCGACCGTCCCATTGCTCCGGTGAGGGACTAGTTCTTTTTTTCTTCTATTTTTTCATTTTTTTCTGTTTAATTGTTAGTGCTAGATTGTGTTAGTGTTAGTGTTAGAAAAGAATGAGAAGAAGTAGAAGTAGTAGAAGAAGTAGAAGAAGAAGAAAAGAGAAGAAGTAGAAAAAAGATGAAAAAAGAAAAAGAAGAAAAGAAGTAGAAGAAGAAGAAAGGAAGAAAAGAAAAGAAGTACAAAAAAGATGTAAAAAGAAGAAGAAGAAGAAGAAGAAAAGAAGTAGAAGAAGTAGAAGAAGAAGAAAGGAAGAAACGAAAAGAAGTAAAAAAGTAGAAAAAAGATGAAAGAAGAAGAAGAAGAAAGGAAAGAAGAAGAAGAAGAAGAAGAAGAAGAAGAAGAAGAAGAGAAAGAAAGAAGAAGACTCCTCCGCCCCCACCCCACCCGCCGACACCCCGACCCCGACACCACACCCCGCCCCGACACGACACCCCGACCCCCTGACCCCGACACCCCGACTCCGACACCACACCCCGACACCCCGACCCCGACACCCGACCCCCTAACCCCCTGACACGACACCCCGACACCCGACACCCTGACCCCCAACCCCGACACCACACCCCGACACCCGACCCCGACTCCACCCCGATACCCGACCCCCTAACCCCCAGACCCCGACACGACACCCCGACCCCCCGACCCCGAAACTGCACCCCGACCCCGACACGGCACCCCGACACCGACACAACACCCCGACCCCCGATACCTCCCGAAAAGGTATTCTTTGGCCTTGTAGAGGCCGATGGGGTCATATATTTGTGAATTATTAGTTAGGTCATATATTTTTCGATTTTGTTATGAAAACATCATATATAATTGTGTTGATCGGGTAGATTTAAATGTGCAGTTGTTTCATCGCTGCGAGGTTTGGTGGTCGACGACCTCGCCGTGCGTTTGACGAGCTCTGCCCCTTCGTTCGTGGGTGAGCACAAATGACATGTCCTCCTCCCCCGTTAATTATTTGCTCTGTTCCCGGTGTTCGTGCCGATGAAACTTGATAGCTAGCTATATATGTGTCTTGAATCATCAGTATGCGTAACCAATATGTGTCTCCCGTTCGAAAGCGTCATAGTTATAAATATGCATGCATTTGCATATTTATAACCTTGATTCTTTCGAATTGTCCAACGCTATCCATGGACAGCCCGAGTATGTTTAGATTGGGTTCGTTTTCCCATATGCTTTGCTCCGGATCTGACGCATAAGTTTCGTCAGTGCCTCCCCTGTTGTTCTCCGGGTACACATCCTCTCTGTTTATTGCAGAGACGTGTATCAGGAGAACAGCGGGGAGGTGCTGCCGAAATTTTGCGTAGGATCCGGAGCATAGCATGGGAAAATGAACCCAATCTAAACATACTCGGGTGGGATTAGGACCTATCATTACCTATTAGAGTGTAGGTTGCATGGACGTAATAAAATTGACAAAGTAGATCAACTGATGAATATATACATGGTGAATTATATATATATATTTGTTGTGTGTCTAGTAGCTCTGAAAGTCAAGATGAGTGATCGTGCGTGGATGTACACCGGTCACACTGGTCAGAACAAATGGAGCACTGAATGGTTCACAAAAACCAAGGGGTTTGTGCGAGCCGCATTTGCAAATGGCCAGAGGAAAACCTGGTGCCCCTGTTTACGGTGCGGCAATTGGGAAAAGAGGACAGAGGCTGAAATGGGCAAACACCTGCAGAAGAGTGGTTTTACGCCCGATTATACGGTGTGGACATTTCATGGTGAGTCTGCCCAACGTGACCGAGCTGAGGTGGATCGTCGTCGCACCGACGAGCATGGTACCGGGATGGAAAACATGGTGCAAGACTTCGATGATGCTCGGGATTCGGACGAGGAGATGGAGGAATCTGCAAAGGCCTTCAATGAAATGTTGGAGTCTTCAAAACGTCCGCTCCATGAGCACACTGAGCTTTGTCAGTTGGATGCCATCTCACAAGTAATGGCTCTGAAGGCTCAGTTCAACTTGGGCAGAGAATGCTACAATGCAATGATGACAGTATTTGGACGCTTTCTACCCAAAGGCCATGTAATGCCTGCAAACCTGTACCAGTCGGACAAAATCCTCCGTGCACTGAAGATGCCCTATGATAAGATACATGCCTGTGAGAAAGGATGTGTCTTGTTTAGGCTTGACTATGCGGACTTGAACTATTGTCCCATTTGCAAGTCTTCCAGGTATGTTGTGGTAGACAACTGTATGGGTGAGAAGACACAGACCAAAATCCCTGTTAGTATTCTTCGGTATATGCCAATTGTACCAAGACTTCAACGTCTATTCATGGTCGAAGAGACGGCCAGACAGATGACATGGCACAAAACGGGCAAAAGAACCGAACTAGATGCAGATGGGAATCTGATGATTGTACACACATCGGATGGTGTTGCGTGGAAAAAGTTTGATGAATTACATGCTGACAAAGCGGCAGATCCGAGGCATCCTCGAGTCGGCATCAGCACGGATGGGTTCAGTGTGTTTGGTATGACGACAACCCAATACAGTTGTTGGCCCGTATTTGTCTTTCCACTCAATCTTCCCCCGGACAGATTATGCAAAGAAAGAACATTTTCCTGACGTTGATAATTCCAGGGCCCAACTATCCGGGGAAAAATATGAATGTGTACATGCAACCGCTTAAGGACGAATTGCAAGAAGCCTGGGATAATGGGTTCAAGACATACGACGCCTATAGCAAACGGAACTTCATAATGCGTGTCTGGTACATGTACTCAACGCATGACTTGCCGGCGTATGCGCTATTCGTTGGCTGGTGTGTGCTTGGAAGGTTCCCGTGCCCCACATGCAAGGGAGCTCTTGAGTTTCGTTGGCTTCAGGCCGGTCGCAAGTTTTCTTGCTTTGACATGCATAGACAGTTCCTGAATCCTCGCCATAAGTTCAGGAAAGACAAGAAGAACTTCATCAGAGGTAGAGTTGTCAAAAACTCTGCACCACCTGCATTGACAGGCCAACAGACCCTGGATCCGTTAAACGCTCTCGAGCCAGATCCAGAGCGTCCAGGGTACTTCAAGGGGTATAATTCTAAACACGCCTGGACTCACACAACATGCTTATGGGATCTGCCTTACTTCAAAGACCTCCTTTGCCCACACAACATCGACGTGATGCACACTGAGAAGAATATCGCCGAGGCACTTTTTGGTACATTGTTCGGCATAGATGGGAAGTCAAAGGATAATACTAAGGCTAGAGTCGATCTGGAGGCGCTATGTGATAGGCCGTTACAAAACATGAAAGAACCGAAAGGAAAGCAGAACTGGACGAAGCCAAAGGCATGGTTCAATCTTGGAAGGCCAGCTATGAGGGAAATTATCTTGTGGGTGAAAATGCAGTTGATGTTCCCCGATGGGTATGCAGCGAATCTAAAGAGGGGAGCCAGTCTTGATAAATTGAAGATATTTGGTCTCAAGAGTCATGATTGGCACATATGGATTGAGCGGGTAATGCCGGTGATGTTGCGTGGCTTCATCCCTGAGGATGAATGGCTAGTACTGGCAGAACACAGCTATTTCTTCCGTGTTCTTTGTGCGAAAGAACTATCGCCTGGCGTGCTAGAAGAAATGGAAGAGTTGGCGCCGGAGTTGATCTGCAAGTTAGAGAAGATCTTTCCACCGGGCTTCTTTAATCCAATGCAACATTTGATTTTGCATCTCCCGACCGAGGCAAGATTGGGGGGGCCCGTGCAAAATCGTTGGTGCTACCCAACTGAGAGGATGCAGAAGACGCTTCGACAAAAATGTAAAAATAAACGTAGAATTGAAGCATCGATGGCTGAGGCATTCATCACTGAGGAGGCGGCAAACTTCGTGACAGCACACTACGAAGCCAAAAATCGTCATTTGCATAATCCGAAGCCTCGGTACAATGCTGACGACCCTAAAAAGGGTGGATCCAACCTCAGCCTATTCAAAGGGAATCTCGCACCAGCCAGTGTTTCAAATCCAGTATCTTTGGATAACGAACAATGGCGGACCATTTCTTTGTATATCTTCAACAACCTGATAGAAGTGCGGCCGTACATCGAGTAAGTTCTCGGTACATTGTTTCGCAACTTCTATTTCCTTTGAACTGCTCTTATTCCTGGATATTTCATACAGTTGATACGTCGCCTTATTCTCGTATGGAGCGGTGATCCAAAAGGATTCTGTCGAAGAGTATGAGCTTCTCGCAAAGCAAGGAGGCGGCTATCCCGGTTTCATCTCTTGGTTCAAACAAACGGTAATTTCTATTAGACAATTTCATTTCATTCGCTAATTTGTGTGTAATGCAACAATCCTTCCATATTAAACTTGTAGGCTAATTCAGAGTCTATGGACGCCGAATTGAGACAAGTCGCTAATGGTTTTGACTATAAGGTCCGTTCATTTGACAAATACGACATCAACGGGTATCGCTTTCGTACCTATGGCAAAGAGCTATCTATGGCCGACCGAAAGTCTACAAATTGTTGTGTATCTGCTATCGGCGAAGGAGGTACCGAGTATTATGGGAGAGTTGAAGCAATTTATGAACTTCTATTCTATGGTGAAAACCCACCGAATGTCGTAGTCTTCAAATGTTATTGGTTTCAGCCGAAGGAGACTAGAAGGACTCATGAACATATAGGGCTAGTTGAAATCAACCAAAGCACCCATTTAGATGTTCCTGATGTCTATATTACGGCTCAATAGGCGACCCAAGTATTCTATCTACCGTGGGCCTGCCAAACTAATCCAAATCTGAAAGGTTGGGATGTCGTTTATGAAGTGCCGCCACGTGCTAGACTATCTCCCCCAAAGGAAGAGGATTATGAACCTCACATTAACCCAGACACATATGAAGGAGAATTCTTCCAAGAGACACGTCTTTCCAAAAAGCGTTTCAAGAACCGCTATACTTCACCCCAAAACATTGAAGTAGACAGCGACAGTGAATCCGACATCACCCCAGAGGAGGAACAAGACGAGCCGGAACAAGAAGAGGTTACTGCTGCGGATGACCTGTCATTGCTTGACCGATTACGTCAAGGTGGCCTTCCACATGTTGATGCCACTGAACCCTATGAGCCCGTCATTGATTATAGTGATGATGATGATTATGCATTTATTGATGATACTGATCGAGATTATTAGTAGTGTCAGGTATTAAATTTTTTTATGTTGTACTTGATGATGATACACTTAAGTGATACACATATTATTATTCATGTCGGTCTTTTTTTTATGTTGTACTAATTTTGTTTACTGTTTTTCATGGCAGGTGTTGAAAGATGGTGGGCGCTGGTCGGGAGCGCGCCAAGGCCCCTTCTTCGTTGGCGCGTGGTGTGAGGTCTTCCATTCCACACGCACCTCTCCGCCGAGCGTTGCTGGACAGCATGGCGACACCGCCGGGCCCTTCTTCGTCGACCACGGTGCCCAGCAGGGGACGAGGTAGGAAGAGAGGAGGTGGGGCACGTGGTCGCGGGAGAGGAGGTAGGGTGACTGCTACGGCGCCTTCCTCGCCGCCACCCCCAGCTGTTTCACCCGAGCACGTGACTGCTAGGGTGGACTCGTCCGAGGAGGAGGCTACACGGACTCCGGTCCACGAGCCTCCGGTCCACGCGTCTTGGGCCCATGAGCCTCGGGTCGACTGGCCTTCGGCCCATGAGAGTTCGGCCCACGAGACCCCGGAGGAGCACACGTCTGGATGGGGTACCTGGCCGGATCAGCCCGAGGAGCCGAGTGGCCATGCTGATGATGGCGGGGAGCCGAATGATATTGAGGAGGAGGGGGGCACCGTCTACCAGCGTGGTGCTACACGGCTCCCGTCCGTGCCGGCGACCCGCGAGCAGAGGTGGTTGATTTTCCCTGATGGGGAGAGGTAAGTGCATTTAATATTTTTGTACCTTATGCATTCACGTTTCTTCAAATAACTAATGCGTTGGCCTTGTCATGCTGCAGGGGTTGGGACCATCATCATAGTGTCCGCCGGCCCAACTCCGTCCTTGGAGTTCTTTGCCGGCAAAACTTCCCGGGGTTTGTCACGTTGCCTGGTGAGGGTCGGCTTCCAGAGCTTGGATTGAGATGGGAGCACTACTTGGCTGCCCCGGCCCCGCCGGATGAGATTATCGACGGTGTCTTGTGCGACACGAGGGCAGACGTGGTGATCAGAAAGTTCTGGGTAATTTCTCCTTTACACATTTAAAAATCTTCAACTAGCTAGTTATTAATTGTACTAATCAATATTGTCTCATTTGATTGCAGACATTCTACAGGTGTGAGGAGGGATACGAGGAGGACGCGGCACATGTTATCGAGAACGTCTGCAAGCGCCTACTACAGAACTTATGGCACGAGGCTCGGGTGCAGGCTGTTCGAGACTACTACGCCTTGCGTGGTATCAAGAAGACCAAGCCGGCGTGCCGCGATAAGTTCCTGAGTAAGGAGCAGTACATGAAGGTAATTCTTAAGGCCTTCTACTTAAGTTCCTTCATTTGGTAATTCTTAGCCGTAGCACTCAAGTTTCTATTTGCTAACTTAGGCGCCTCCGAGATGGTGTGCGGATCGGATGGATTGTTGGGAGGTGTTGGTCAATGAGTGGTGCTCAAAAGAATGGCTAGCCCTCCACAACGAGGCCAAGGACAAACGTGCCCAAATGGAAGGTGTGCCACACCATCAAGGCAGCTCCAACTTATATCAGTTCGGGCGGAACTGGGTATGTGGTTTGCTTCATGATTCATGCAATTCATTCATCATGCTAGCTTGAGCCCTTTAATTACTAATTTACATTGTTTCTCTCTTTCAGGCACGCCACAATAAGGTGGATAAGGTGCCAGAGGTGTACGACCTGTATGCCATGGCCCACACTGCCTCTTTCAAGAAAGTCAAGGCATTCTCTCAGTCTGACCTCGATGATGCAAACAACTTCACCAACATCTCCTCCCACAACAAGCTCGTGAGATATAGAGATGAGGGGAAGGCGAGGAAAGGGGAGGACTTTAACCCGAGCCAGGGTCCCATTGATCCAGAGCTGGTGATGATATCTGGTGGCGGGAGGTCCCATGGCTCCATAGCCATTGGAGATGGACTTATCCGTTGTCCTAGCACTCTCCCGGAGATCAAGGCGCGCCAGTCGAGCTCCGCTCCTGAGATAAGGCCTCGTGAACGGCCAGTGCAACTCGCCATCAAGGTTAGTGATACGTACTCAGCTATCTTTCTCCATTACATTGTGTGCGCTTCCATCAATGATTACAAATGGTCATGTGAGTGGTGTTGCAGGCTGCTATACAGAGTGAGAGAGATAGAACGGAGAAACTTCTGGCGGAGGCGGCGGAGAGGCAGCGGGAGTTGGAGGAGAGGACGACAAAGATGTTGGAGGAGGAGAGGGCACGGAATGACATGCAGGCAAGGGCCATGTACGAGCTCCTTGTGGTAAGTTTCTTCTGCAGATTAGCCAAAACATTCATGTAGTGTTTGTCTCATTACTAACTAGTATGACTGAGTCGTCAAAACCAAATGTGCAGTCTGTGTGCGAGAAGACCGGTCAGACCGCTCCGCCGATGCCAGTGATTGCTCCTGGGACCACAGTGAGTTTAATTTGAATGGACATTACTTGCTAGTCTTAACATTTGAGTGTCATCATGCTAACAAGACATTGTAAATGATCTTTGGTGCAGCGTCACTCCAGACAAGCATCGCACGATCCTTCTCCAGCTACCGACACGAGCCAGCCCGCTCCTACACCTCCTGGATCATGGTAAGTTTATCTAGTGTTTTGCTTAACACATGCATAAAGACCTAGACTTAGCTTTATTTCCTCCAATGCTTACCATAATGACCTAGACTTAGCTTCTTCTCCTCCAAAATGACTTAATAAGCTTACTGACCTCCAAAACCATCCATTTTACCTAAGTTAGCTCTAAAACGATCTGTACTTAGCTTACTTATGTCAAAAATTGCATAATTAGCTTAGTTAGCTCATAAACGATCCATTTTACCTAAGTTAGCTCTAAAATGACCCATTTTACCTTGGTTAGCTTATAAATGATCCAGTTCATCCAAGTTAGCTAAAAAATGACCCATTTTACCTAGATTAGCTCCTAAATGATCCATTTTACCTACGTTAGCTTTAAAATGACCCATTTCACCTAGGTTAGCTCCAAAATGAACAATCTTACCTAGGTTATCTCATAAACGATCCATTTCAACTAATTTAGCTCATAAACGATCCATTTCACCAAGTTAGCTCAAAAACGATCCATTTCACCTAAATTAGCTCTTAAATGATCCATTTCACCTAAGTTAGCTCAAAAAGATCCATTTCAACTAAATTAGCTCATAAATGATCCATTTCACCTAAGTTAGCTAAAAACGATCCATTTCAACTAAGTTAGCTCATAAATGATCCATTTCACCTAAGTTAGCTAAAACGATCCATTTCACCATAGTTACCTCAAAAACGATCCATTTGACCTTAGTTAGCTCATAAACGACCCATTTCAACTAAGTTAGCTCATAAATGATCCATTTCACCTTAGCTAGCTCATAAACGACCCATTTCAACTTAGTTAGCTCATATATGATCCATTTCACGTAAGTTAGCTCATAAATGACATACTCTTCTTGTTCTAGTCTTCTTCTTGTTCTACTCTTCTTGTTCTAGTATTCTTCTTGTTCTACTCTTCTTGTTCTAGTCTTCTTATTCTAGTCACCTATTTCTAACTTTCTTATTTTGCCATTTTGCAGATTTCATTCACTTCATGGAAGCTAGCTTGCTATGGAGTGCTTGTTTATGTATGGATGGAACTTGCTTATGTATGAATGGATGGATGGAACTTGCTTATGTAATATGTATGGATGGAACTTGCTTATGTATGAATGGATGGAACTTGCTTATGTATGAATGTATGGAACTTATGTGCTGGATATATGTGATATGTTTGCTGTTAAATAGGCCTGTGAAATATATCTATATATGTCATATATATTTGCTGTGAAAATTGTTGGATTTAATAAAAAAACAGAAAAAAGAGCCAATATGCAGGCTCTTTGCCGTCCGCCACTGACGGCAACGGGCTCTTTGCCGTCAGCCGCAGACGGCAAAGAAGCCACGTGGCAGCCAACTGTGCTTCCTGGGAGCTGACCCATTTCGTCAGTTTGCCTACAGTGGCAGACGGCAAAGACACTAGAAAGTTTGCCTACAGTGGCAGACGGCAAAGACACTAGAAAGTTTGCCGTCAGCGGCGGACGACAAAGGCCTGCCGTTAGCCACTTAACGGACTGACAGCGCAATTATTGTCGTCTGCTCTCTTTGCCGTCCGCTGCAGACGGCAAAGGCCCTTTGCCGTCAGCCGCCCAGAAGCAGACGGCAAAGTAGCTCTTTACCGTAGCCTACTTTGCCGGAGCCTTTTGCCGTCCGCGGCTGACGACAAAGGCCTTTGACGTCCGCCGTTCATGCCTTTGCCGTCCGCCGTGGCAGACGGCAAAATAGCTGATTCCTGTAGTGGGAGACATTTTCTCATCGGAAACCATTGTGAGGTGTACACGGATCACAAGAGTTTGAAGTATATCTTCACGCAGAAGGAGTTGAATCTCAGGCAGAGGAGTTGGTTGGAGCTCATCAAGGATTATGATATGAAGTTGCATTATCATCCCGGAAAGGCTAACGTAGTGGCCGATGCGTTGAGCCGCAAGAGTCATGTCAATACACTCATGACCGGAGAGTTACCCAAGGAGTTAGCAGAGGATCTTCGTGAGCTATGTTTGGAAATAGTTCTGAGAGGTTATGTAGCAGCATTGGAGATTCAGTCTACTTTGATGGATAAGATCAGGGAAGCTCAGAAGACAGACAAGGAGATTGCCGAGATAAAAGAGAGGATGAGCAAAGGAAAAGCTAAGGGATTTCGTGAGGATGAGCACGATACCCTATGGTTTGAGGACCGCGTATATGTGCCAAATGATCCGGAGATCAGGAAGTTGATTCTGCAAGAGGCCCATGATTCGCCGTATTCGATCCACCCTAGAAATACCAAGATGTATCTGGATTTGAAGGATAGTTTCTGGTGGACTGGAATGAAGAAGGATATTGCGGAGTATGTAGCAGTTTGTGATGTATGTCAGAGAGTGAAGGCTGAACAAGAGAAGACAGCTGGATTGTTACAGCCATTGCCGATACCCGAATGGAAGTGGGATAAACTAGGCATGGACTTTATCACGGGATTGCCCAGGACTCGTTCAGGCTATGACTCGATATGGGTTGTAGTCGATCGTTTGACGAAGGTAGCGCATTTCATTCCAGTGAAGACCACTTACACCAGTGCTAAGTTGGCAAAGATATACATGATCAGGATCGTATGTCTACATGGAGTTCCAAGGACCATTGTATCAGATAGAGGAACCCAGTTTACCTCAAAGTTTTGGAATCAGTTGCATGAGACTTTGGGAACCAGGCTGGAGTTCAGTACAGCCTTTCACCCGCAGACAGATGGACAGACAAAGAGAGTCAATCAGATTCTGGAGGACATGTTGAGAGCTTGTGCGCTAGATTATGGATCTAGTTGGGACGACAATTTGCCTTATGCAGAGTTCTCTTACAACAACTGCTATCAAGCCAGTTTGAAGATGGCCCCTTTCGAAGCATTGTACGGAAGGAGGTGCAAGACACCATTGTTGTGGGATGAAGTTGGAGACTGTCAGTTGTTTGGACCAGATTTGATTAAAGAGTCTGAAGAGAAGGTTAAGCTGATACGCGATAGACTCGAGGTAGCCCTATCTAGGCAGAAGAGCTATGCGGATTCTAAATGCAAGGAGACAGTTTACGAAGTCGGAGACAGAGTGTATCTTCATGTATCACCACTTCGAGGAGTGAAGCGTTTTGGAGTTAAGGGAAAGTTAGCACCACATTTTGTGGGACCATACAAGGTTTTGAAACGTATGGGAGAAGTTGCTTACAAGTTGGAATTGCCCGAAGGATTGTCAGGAGTTCACGATGTGTTCCACGTTTCTCAGTTGAAGAAGTGCCATGCAGAGATGGCTGATATTCCTCTGAGAGATACAGTGCCACTGGAAGCGATTCAGTTGGATACCGATTTGACCTACGACGAAAAACAGTCAAGATTCTTGAGTTTGCCAACCGAGTCACACGCAGTAAGGTTATCAAGTTCTGCAAAGTTCAGTGGAGCCACCATACCGAGGATGAAGCCACCTGGGAACGAGAGGAAGACCTATGGAAGGATCACCCTCACCTATTTTCTAGCCAACCCGAATCTCGAGGGCGAGATTCATCTTAAGGGGGGTAGGTTTGTAACATCCCAAATTTTCAATTTGGAATGTTATACATTAGATCATCATTGCATATCATATTTTATTGCATTTTGGCTTGATCCTAGAAATTCTACGCAACTCAAGGACCCACGGAGAGAGTTGGGGATTTCGTTATTTTCATATTTGAGTTTTCTCAAATTTGAAAAGATGATCGTTTAATTTTAATTATTTTCTCTTCGAATATTTCTTTTATGAAAATAAAAGAGACGGGGTAAAATGAGTTCCCCAAAATAAAGAAATATTGGAGATTTAATATTAAAATCAAATAAGATTTTATTCGGAGTTTTATTGCTATTTTATTTGAATTAGGAAAAATATGCGTTTTTCAAAATTGCATTAGAGGCCCAAATAAATGTTCACCTTGTCCGGTCGATTTTTATAGTACGGGGAAATTTTATTTTAGGATTTTTAGAGTCTGTTTAGTATTTCTTTTCTTTGTTTTTCTGTGTGGAATTATTTAAAAAAAAGTCAACCGACCTAGCCGGGCCATGCCCGACTAGGACTCGCCCGGCCGGCCTTATAAGCCCCACCCGCGACCCCCCCTGCAGCTCGTCCCGCCGCCGCAGCCCACCCGCGCCAAAACCCTAACCCTAACCCGCGGCGCCGCCGCCGCCCGCGAGCGCCGCCGCCTTGCCGCCCCGCCCGCCGGAGTTGCCGCCCCGCCGCCGGAGTTCCGGCCACTGCCGCCGTCGTCACGAACGCCAAGGTAGCCGCCGGTTTTTTAAAAAACCGATCGGTTTTATTTCGAAAACCTAGATTCTTTTTTTAGATTAGATCGGTTCGGTTTTCCGTCGGTTTATTTATTTTGCGGACGTTCGTCCGTACGTTCGTTTTAACGAACGCCGTTCACCCGTTAGTCACAGACAGCGAACGTTCGTTCGTTAGCCTGTTCGTCAGTTTTTCTTTTTTCAGGGTTTTCCGCGATTATTTTCGATCACGATTTCTGCCCTAATCTTCGTTCTAGTATAACTTTCCGGTCGTTTATCGGAATCAGGCGATTCAAGCGCCTAGATCTTCGTCTCGAAGCCCTCTTTCTGATTAACCAACTTGAACAAGATTTTGCTACTGTAAAAGTTGACTTTAGTCCAGATTAGTAATCAAATCTTGTTTCTTTCGCACTTTGAGTTCCGTTAATTCATTTGGTTTGATTCTTTTTGCAAACCTGAGTTCTTAAGTTGAACTTTCTGGGTAGATCTCTTATTTGAGTTTTACCCGCGCTTCTAGTTGAGTGCTTATTGTATGCTTGTTTGTTTGCGATAGAGTGCCCGGAGTGCGAAGCGTGCTACTACGAGTCTCTAGGTTTCACGGGTCATCAGCAAGGCAAGTAACACTTTGATCATACCTCTTTACTACCAAGTTTTATTGCATTAGATCAATCCTCAAACAATTGCATGGTTAGGATCTAATTAAATTGTGGGTTTTGGGAAGTAGAGGAGGTAGTACCTATTTACCTGTTTATTATCAAACCTATGGGAGTTACTTCTACGTTGCTTATATTGCCATGCTATGCTCGCAGACGTGGATTGGGTTTGAGTGTATCCATGACAGATGTGAGTTTGTTAACTAATGGTTCAACTTAAGGTGGCAACTTTAATACACATCTGGGTGGATTGCTTGTGGGCACCTGGAGAATCCAGTGTTGTCCTAGGATATCCCGGAGGACCCGTGTGATCATCCTACGGCCCGCCACCCTGGCTCAAAGGGATCATAAGATTATTCATGCTAGAAACTTCCGTGTGCAGCCACAAGCCATTATGGGCTCTGGCATAGTTGAGTAAGTTGCGCGAAGCTCTTGAAAAGGTAGACTAGCAGATGTAGTGGGTTGTAGGTGGTACTGTCTATCCAGAGTAGAGTTAATGCTTCAGAAAGACTGTGTCTCGAATCTCCGACCATGGATGTATTCGAGTCTTGTGGGGAAAAGTGCGCAAACCTCTGCAGACTGTATAAACTAATCATGGTTAGCCATGTCCCCGGTTATGGACATCTTGAGTATCTAGTTCTTGGATTATCATGTTGATCTCATCACTCTTAATATAACTTGATTGGGTTTAATGATGATGCTTAATTGGGATTGAGTTGGAGGAACCTTCTCAATGTTTAACAACCACCATGATAGTTAAATAAAATTTATTCCTTTGTCGTAGGGAAAAATTGTCTTTATGCAAAACTGTAACCATAGAGCTTACCACCAGCCAAATATGCATGTAGTGATAGCAATCATTCTGTTCATTATTCTATGTGTTACATTGCCAGCATATTCCATGTGCTGACCCGTTTCGGGCTGCAACGTTCATGTTGCAGACTTTTCAGACGACGAGTAAGGAGCCATAGGTCGTTGTCTTTCACTCAGTGATGCCGTTGGAGTTGATGGACTCACTTTATCTTCCAAGCCTTCCGCTGTTATCGTTTTAGATGGCCTTAAGCAATATTTATTGTAATAAGTTCTCTTTTGAGACATTCGATGTAATAAGTGTGTGATTGCTACTCTGTTATAAATCCTCAAGTACTGTGCGTGTCAGCATTACCGATCCAGGGATGACACTGATGCACAGAGATCAGACTAATTGAGGTCTGGTCTCTACAAAGAAGGGATCTCACGGGTACAGAAGGTTGCGGCGGTGGAAATAGGTTTTCGTCGTGCTCCTGGAAGGTTTCGGGGTACGTAGGTATATGTAGGAGAAAGAAGTAGGTCGGTGGAGCCACGAGGGGCCCACGAGGGTGGAGGGCGCGCCCAGGGGGGTAGGCGCACCCCCTACCTCGTGGCCTTCTCGTTGATTGCTTGACGTCCACTCCAAGTCCTCTAGATGACGTTTGTTCCAAAAATCACGCTCCAGAAGGTTTCATTCCGTTTGGACTCCGTTTGATATTCCTTTTCTGCGAAACACTGAAATAGGCAAAAAAAATAGCAATTTGCACTAGGCCTTGGGTTAATAGGTTAGTCCCAATAGTAATATAAGTGTATAAACAAGCCCATTAAACATCCAAAACAGAATATATAATAGCATGGAGCAATCAAAAATTATAGATACGTTGGAGACGTATCACACCTCGGGCGGTACTACCGCTCCCCTGGAGCGGTACTACCACTTGTAGGCGGCACTACCGCTCGGGGTGCCGTATTCCATTTTCCTCGTACCAATCCTTGATTCTTGTTGTCTCTTTCTGTTGTCTTATGCTTTGTCTTTCTTTTGCTTTCCTCGTATTTGTGTGTGGGTTCCAGGTGATGGCAGTTCGGAGCATCTTGTCTGTCGCATCAACCACGAGCGTCCTGGAGTATCTAAGTGTTATCGCACGTCTGAGATGACTGGTGCTTCTTCTAGTGCTCAACTAGTGCCGCCCAAGCCGCCTACCAAGCAAGTTGCTAGCAAGCCAAAGCCGAAGGTCAGGCCCATGTCAGAGATGTCTGCTAAGGAGTTCTGTGTGGCTCGCCGCCGCAATCCGTACTCTCAACCACAAGATCCTACTCTTGTCAACCATCCCTTCTGGAACAAGCAACAGAAGTCTATGTATTTTGATGTGCTAAAAGCAAAGAAGAACTTGTTTGTGAGTGTGAGGTACATTGACATTCCCTTTTTGGAGAAGGACCGTGCTTGTAAGTGCATCTACTGCCACCCCTAGTTGGTTTTGGAGTATTGACGACAAACCTGGTTGAGGGACTAATGTGTTTGTGAGAATTGCAGGATAACACAGGTAGTAGTCCCTCATTGATTCGGTTTACCTACCAGAGATGACCCCTAAAAATGTGTGAAGACATTGAAGACAATGGTGGTTTGTGAAGATATTCACAATGAAGACTATGACATGAGAAGACATCGCATGAAGACTATGGAGTGTGAACACATAGTTGTTTCGTAGTTTCCTTTTCTTCTTTGTTGAGTCATAGGAACCACCGCACTGTTAAGTGGGGTCCAAGTGAACAAAGTCAGAGTGACTGAAGTGATGCTCAACCAAATCCTATGTCTTCGAGCGAAGACAATGAGAGCAAATCTTATCCAGAGCTAGATAAGTCAGCTTTACTTGTAGCCCAAGTCAAGCTGCCGCATGTGTTAGAAATCTGACCGTTGGACACGTGTCAGTTCTTTAGTGACCCAGGGTCATTTTGGACAAATCAGGTCGGGTTGCCTCCTGGCTATAAGTAGCCCACCCCCTACACCATAAATTGGTGGCTGCTCAGAGTTAGTGCACGGCTTTTGTCATTTGAGAGCAACCCACCTCCGAAGCATTTGAGAGAAAGATCCTTGCGAGGACAAAGCCCAAAACACCCAGAGCCAAAGAGTGTTAGGCATCACTGAAGTCTTTCTGTCCGTGTGATCTGAAGACTTATTACACTTGAGGACTGTGAATCCTCCAGCCGGTTAGGCGTCGCGTTCTGAGCATCCAAGAGTCATTGTGGATTGCCGGTGAACGAAGTCTGTGAAGGTTTGGAAGTCTACCTTGAAGACTTACCAGAGTGATTGGGCGAGGACTAAGTGTCCTTAGCTCATGGGGAATAAGGTGAAGACGCGGTCTTCTGAGTTGAATCTCAGCCTCCCTAACCAGACGTACAGTTGTCATAGCAACTGGAACTGGTCCAACAAATCCTTGTCCTCCCAAGCAACTGGTTCTATCTTCTCCCTCTCTTTACTTACAGTTTGTCCTCGTGAAGTCATTGCCTGATTGCTTTATCTAATTGACTTCACTGTGTGACGACTATTCTTGTTTGGCTTCATACTATCTTCCATCCTGATCTATACTACCTAGCTGCTAATAGTCTTCGTGCTTTCCATTCATTACTTACTTGACTATGGCTTGTCTAGTGTAGTCTACCTTCCGCTGCATATCAATAGGTTTATTTCTACCATTTGTCTTCAAAGCCAAGACTTTCATAAAAAACGCCTATTCACCCCCCTCTAGTCGATAACTAGCACTTTCAATTGGTATCAGAGCAAGGTGCTCCCTTTGTTCTGTGTGATTCGGTTTAACCACCTAGAGTTTTAGCTATGTCGACTGCAGGGATAATCAAAGTCTCCGCTGCGTGCCCTGTCTTCGAAGGCACTGATTACCCCTACTGGAAGAATAAGATGCGTATGCATCTTGAAGCCATTGATGTCGACCTCTGGTATGTCGTCAAGAACGGCGTTCCCAAGGCCGGTGAAGGTGTCACCCCTGCTGATGTCAAGAAGTTCATTCAACTGGATTCTACTGCCAAGAACATCATCTGTGGTCATCTGACCAAAGGACAGTATGGCCGTTTGAGTGCTCTGGAAACTTCGAAGCTAGTCTAGGACTGGATCTCCAAGGTCAACGAAGGCGTCTCAACCTAGAGAGACTCAAGGATTAGTGTTCTTCGCAACCTCTTCAACCGCTTCACTAGAAACGAGAATGAGAATATCCAGCTCACGTTTGATCGCCTCACTGATATAACAAATGAGCTTCATGCACTTGGCGCCACTGAGATCACCAAGCTTGAAATCGTCAAGACACTCCTGAGATCACTTGACAACTCGTTTGACACCCTAGCCCTGATGATTCAAGAATGCCCTGACTTCAAGACTCTCGATCCGTCTGACATACTTGAGAGGCTCAGCACACATGAGTTCCAGTTATCTGAGAAACGAGATATCTATGGTCCTAGCTAGCTATGGACGTACTCGTGCTTTGAAGGCAAAGGTTGTTTCCTCATCTGAAGAAGAATCTGACTGCAGTTCTGGGGATCCTGAAGACATTGGAAAGGAGCTTGCTATGCTTGTGAAGAAGTTCCATAAATTCACCAAGAAGAAAGGCTTCAGAAAGTCTTCAAGATCCAGCTCGAGAAATGATGAAGCTTCTACTCATGACCACAAGAAGAGAACATGACACAAGTGCAAGAAACCTGGTGACTACATCTCTGAATGTCCTCAGTGGGACAATGAGAACAAGAAGAAGAAGAAGAAGAAGAAGAGCAAGGAATATGATTCTGATGACAAGAAGAAGAAGAAGTCTTCAAAGTCCTCTTCCAAGTCTTCATCCAAGTCTTCATCACACAAGAAGAGCTCATCTGGCAAGGCTCGTGCTTTTGTTGGCAAGGAAATGGATTCAGAGGTGGAGTCTGCTTCTGAGGAGGCAGAGGTGGAGTCTGAGGAGGAGTCCGACTCTGGCGTTGCAAGTCTGGCTCTAGCTACGGCCTATGTTGCCAAGTCTATCTTCAACACCGAAGACAATGGCTCCATCACCAACGCTGATGCTAATGACAAGGACGACTCTGCTCCCACCTACTGCTTCATGGCACGTGGTGCCAAGGTAAACTCTGCGATGCTTACTTTCAAAAATCAAGTGAAGATGACTCTGATTGTGAATCTAAACCTAACTACAAAACACTTGGTAAAATTGCAACTGAACAACAGAAAGCTATGGAACATATTCAAAAAAAATTAGACAGAAGCGATGATCTGTTGGACGCGGAAATGACCCGATCTCAGTCCTTAATTGAAGACATCAAAAATCTTCATGTTAAGTACGAGGAACTTGAAAGTCGTCATGAAACGCTCTCAACAACTCATGAAAAGCTTTCCTACGATTATCTTCAAAGGAATCAAGAACTTGAGAATTTGAGAGGGGCTCATGAAGATCTTCAAAAAGAGAACGAGTCACTTCACGCTCAACAGATTATTCCCGCTCAGGAAGGATTTGAACCACCATGTCTAAAATGCCTTGAGTGTGATAATGCTACTTCTGTTGCTGAATGTTCCACTACTGCTACTGTCGCAATATCTTCAACTGCTAATGTGGTAACTAACCCCTCTGCTGAGGATACCACTACTATTGCTGATGAAAATGCCAGGCTGAAGACATTGCTTGAGACTGGGATGTACAAAAGTCTCAAAGGGCATCAGACACTATGTGATGTCCTCAAAAAGAAAATTCTGAACCGAAACCCTAGGAAAGAGGGTGTTGGGTTCGAGAGGAAAATGAATGTTGATGGTTCTTACTGGAAGCCTGAGCAGTACCCCAAAACCACATGGGTTGCTGCAAAGGGACCTTCAGTGGACCCATCCACCTTATCTGGCTTCACTTGTGCTAACCCAATTATCATGGATGAATCCTTTGATGCAAACTATAAACTATTTAAGAATCAGAATGGTGAAGTGTTTGCCAGGTATATTGGTACTAACTGCAGGAATGGGCCACCTATGAAGAAGATCTGGGTACCCAAACGTTGCCTTGAGAATCTTCCTATGAATGTCATCATGACACCACAAGGGAAGAAGATAAACCCCAGACTAAAGGCTTCATATGGTCCAAAGGTTTCATACAGACAGAGGACTCACCAGAGTCACCCTAACGCCAATGTTTTGCAGGGAAATCATACTCAGACTCATGAATATGAGCGTGTATCATCAAATCTCTATGTTCATAAGACTAAGAACTATTCTGCTTAATCATATGAGTATTATTCACCTCGTGCAAGGCTATTTGCTAGGGCTCCAAAGCCGAAGTTCTCAGATGCTGCACTTAGACTCATTGCTTCGAAGCCACCCCTGAAAATGTGGGTGGTTAAGAAAACTTAACTCTCTTTTGCAGGGAAAGGTCTCCAGCCGGAAATCAAAGGCGTCTTATGTTTATGCTGGGGACCTAAAACATCTTGTGGGGCGCAAGATAAAATGCCCAAATGGACTTACTATGTATTTTGTTCCTGAATCGCTTGCCAATCATCTTATCAGTCCTAACCTAGATCTGAGCTTTCATAATCCGCTTGTCCGTTAAATGTTTATGCTTCACAATACCCTTGGTGAATCCTATCCCCCTAACTGCACTGTAGGGTATGATACCACATGCTTCAGAATGGATTATGGACAGTGGATGCACTAATCACATGACTGGTGATCGAAGTCTTCTCATGGACTCAACCTTACGTCCATCTGACAAGAGTCATATCACATTTGCTGACACTGGTAAAAGCAAGGTATTGGGTCTGGGTAGAGTTGCAATCTCAAAGGATCAGCACATGGATAAAGTGATGCTTGTTGAATCCCTTGGTTTCAACTTAATGTCTGTCTCGATGCTTTGTGATTGAACATGGTTGTGATATTTGGAAAATACCGTTGCCTTGTTCTAATGGAATCTGACAAGTCTCTAGTCTTTGAAGGGGACGATCTATACATGGTAGATTTCTCAACAGGACCACAATTAGCCGTATGTCTTCTAGCAAAAGCTTCAGAGTGCTGGCTCTGGCATCAGAGGCTAGGGCATGCTGGCTGAGGAACTTGTACACTCTCACGAAGAAGAAACATGTCGTAGGCATCGAGGGCGTCAAGTTCAAGAAGGATCATCTGTGTGGTGCCTGCGAAGCTGGAAAGATGACTAGGGCCAAGCATCAATCGAAGACAATCATGACGACTTCTCAACCCTTCGAGCTGCTACACATGGACTTATTTGGCCCTACTCACTACTCTACTCTTACTACCACTGCTTGCCTCTATGGCTTCGTCATTGTTGATGATTATTCAAGATATACATGGGTGCATATAATCCTCTACAAGAATGAAGTGCAAGATGTCTTCAGACACTCCGCCAATCATTCCATGACGAACTATGGCATCAAGATCAAGCACATCAGGAGTGACAACGGCAGAGAGTTCAAGAACACAGGCCTCGACACTTATCTTGATACATTGGGTATCACTCATGAGTTCTCTGCTCCATACACACCTCAGCAGAGTGGCATCATGGAGCGCAAGAACAGGACACTCATTGAGATGGCTCGGATGATGCTTTATGAATACAAGACTCCAAGGAAGTTCTGGCCCGAAGCCATTGATACTGCATGCCATGTCATCAACAGTGTTTATCTTCACAAGCTGCTGAAGAAGACATCCTATGAGCTCCTGACTGGTAAGAAGCCAAACGTAAGCTACTTCAGAGTATTTGGTGCTAGGTGCTGGATCAAGGATCCACATCACACTTCAAAATTTGCACCGAAAGGACATGAAGGTTTTATGCTTGGTTACAGAAAGGATTCGCACTCCTACAGAGTCTTCAACCTCTTTCACTATAAAGTGGTTGAAACTGTGGATGTGTGGTTCGATGAAACTAACAGCTTGCAAAGAGAGCACCTGCCAAATGAGCTAGATGAAGTTCCACCTAGTGAATCCATCAAGCTTATGGGAACTGGAGAAATGATACCTTTTGAGGCATAGGCTGAAGAGGAATTTATCATTTCTGCACCTAATCAACCTGAAGACAATGCTCAGCCTGAAGCCAATGCTCAAAATGAAGACAATGATCAGCAAGGGCAAAATCTTCGTCCAGTTCATCCTCATGTTGCAAATGAAGTACGTATTGAGAAGATAATTGATAGCATCAATGCACCTGGTCCACTCACTCGTTCAAGAGGAACACAACTAGCAACTTTCTATGGGCACTTTGCATTTGTCTCAATATCTGAACCCAAGAAAGTTGCTGAAGCCTTTATGGAACCTGAATGGATTCAAGCTATGCAAGAAGAGCTTCAACCACTACAAAAAAGGCACATCCGTGACATTTTGGGCCGAACGAATTTTTTCTGTCATACTTATGACAGTTCTATGACGATAATTGTGACAAAACCCGGTATCATCATAGATGTGGTGGGGTCCTACTTCTATGACAAAAAATCATGACAGAAAATGGGCTTTTCGTCCTGGGCAGGCCGGAGACGCAGCTGCATGACATTCTTTGGGCCGTCCATGACGGAAAAAACCGTGGTAGAAGCGAGGGCGAGGAAAATATCGGGGTGTTCCCGGTTACAGTGGGTGGTCGGGGACGAGCGATGCACGTTTCTCTCGTACACGCACGCGCGTGGGTGCGAGGCGTTGGGCTCTAACTGAACCCGAGCGAGGTGTTGGGCTCTAACTGAACCCGAGCGATTACACTGCCGGCTACGCGTTACTGAACCCGAGTGATCGATTGATGGCTGTTAACTGAACCCGATCGAACGATTCCTTCGCTACTGCTGCTAACTGAAGCCGATCAATGCTGCCTCTGGATGAACAGTGAGCGTTGCCGGGGGGTTTGGATGAACAGTTCCTGGTGGGGGTGGATGAACAGGACCCCGTGGTGTTGCCTCTGGATGAACAGGACCCCGATTGATCGAGCCGGTTGGGGCTGGATGAACAAGACCCGTGGAGGGCAGGATGAATAGGACCACCCCGTGGAGGGCTGGATGAACAGTAGACGGTGGAGGGCTGGATGAACAGTAGCCCGTGGAGGGGTGGTTGAACAGGAGCCCGTGGAGATGGCTGGTTGAACAGTAGTCGGTGGAGTAGCGCATGGTGGAGGCTGGATGAATAGGAGCCCGTGGATGAACAGTCGCAGATGGAGGCTGGAGGAGGTCGACGGTGAATGAACAGTAGCCCGTGGAGGCTGGAGGGGGTCGACGGTGGAGATGAACAGTATCCCGTGGAGTCCCATTTTGCGGTACGCCACCCCCTCCCGATGAACAGGACCCCCGTTTCGACCGTAGTGCTCCAACACAAGTCCGTTTCCTCCGTTTTGTGGTACGCCAGGCCTCGTTTCCATCGGTTGTTCCGTCCAAGCCCTGCCGATGAACACGACGACGCATTCCGTTCTGACCCAGCCGGTTGGCTCCCCATGAACACGACGACGACGCTGTTTCTCCGTTCCAACCCAGCCATGTACACGAGCCCTGGACATACGTATGCGCAAGTAGGCGTTCGAGACCCTGCCCGTATGTACGTACGTGGCCGTATTTTCTTTCTTGCACACTGGCCGCTGTACGTACGTCTACATGGTACGTGCGCGCCTCTACTATGACACGTGCGCGCCTCTACATCGACCAGTATGCACGTACACGTTCGCGACCAGAATGACAATGCTACGTACGCTTCGACCAGGTGGGTCCCGACTGTCAGGCACTTCCTTGCCTGCGAAGATGTAGCTGGTGGGTCCCAGCAGTCAGGGGGCGAATCGTTTTTTCTTGTCCGGACGCACTTCCTTGCGTGCGAAGATGTAGCTGGTGGGTCCCAGCAGTCAGGGGGAAACGTTTTTTCGCGAAATACGGTGGCCCGTCCGGTGGGTCCCTGCTGTCAGGTGGAGGAATAATTATTTTGCGCATAATAAGGAGGCACTTCCTTGCGGCCGCCGTGGACCCAACTGTCAGCCTCTCCATGTACAGTACTCTTCCGATGGAAGTCGTTCCTTGACCATGTTGACCACGCCGCGCCGAGAGCACCAGGGCGGTGGACGACGGTGAGGCCTAGGAAGGGGACGACACGGAGCCGGGGACGCGGCAGTGGAAGCCCGCGCGGAGAGGAGTACGAGGGTTCACGGTTCTGTTGCGGTGTGAGGCTGCCGTCGCCGCAGGGCCTGGCCAGCGGTGGGAATAGTAGGGGTGGTGAGGCCTCCGCGGCAGCACAGCCGGCCACGGGAGGCAGGAGCATGCGGCACGAGCGGCGCTGCTTTGGGTGGCTCAAGCAAGAAGACCAGAGGTTGAAGAAGCACTACGGCCGTTGGATGGACATCGTACGGTCACTGGAGCTAGAATAGTTCATATTGACTAAGTTGACAAAGCACTCCATCCCCGTCAACTTAGTAGGCCCACAAGTCAGCCTCCCACCAAGGTGGGTCCCAACTAGCAAGGGGAATATTCATTTTTTGCGCATAATAAGGGGGCACTTTCGGTGGGTCCGAGCTGACAGCGGGGGGAACGTTTTTTTCATGAAATACGGTGGCCCGTCCAGTGGGTCCCAGCAGTCAGGGGGGAAACGTTTTTTCGCCAAATACGGTGGCCCGTCCGGTGGGTCCTTGCTGTCAGGTGGAGGAATAATTATTTTCCGCATAATAAGGAGGCACTTCCTTGCTGCTGCCGTGGACTCAATTGTCAGCCTCTCCACGTACAGTACTCTTCCGATGGAAGTCGTTCCTTGACCACGTTGACCACGCCGCACCGAGAGCACCAGGGCGGTGGACGACGGCGAGCGACGAGGCCTAGGAAGGGGACGACGCGGAGCCGGGGAAGATGCGGCAGTGGAAGCCCGCGCGGAGAGGAGTACGAGGGTTCACTGGTTCAGCTGTGGTGTGAGGCTGTCGTCGCCGCAGAATAACAGGGGCCGTGGGTGAGTGCAGGGATGGCCTGGCCAACGGTGGGAGTAGTAGGGGCGGTGAGGCCTCCGCGGCGGCACAACCGGCCACGGGAGGCAGGAGCAGACGGCACGACCGGTGCTGCTTTGGGCGGCTGGAGCAAGAAGGCCAGAGGTTGAAGAAGCACTACGGCCGTTGGATAGACATCGTACGATCACTGCAGCTAGAATCATTCATATTGACTAAGTTGACAAAGCCCTTGGTACGCGTCAACTTAGTAGGCCCACAGGTCAGCTTCCGAAATGGTGCGCCCCAGATGTCGGGGGGAGGAATCATTTTTGGGCGGGTGAAGCTAGAATATCTGAGATTGAAGAAGAAGCACGGCATCCGTTGGATGGACATCCAACGGCCACTGCTGCTAGAACCGTGTGTTGACTATAATAAGTTGACAAAGCCTTGCATACGCGTCAACTTCTTTTTTTTAGGGGACGCGTCAACTTAGTAGGCCCACAAGTGTGTGGCAGAGAACTTATAGCCCATTTGCGATTTGTAAGAATGTACAACCCTTTTTTGAATTCTAATGGAATTTACTACAGCCCATTTACAGTTTGTTAAAAGTACAACCCATTTTCTAGCTAGGACAACGATTAATAATTTCAACCAATCGTTCAAGACAGAATTCAATAAAATTTCCCACATTTTGATGGGATCCGAAATATTTTTATCCCTAAATTTCTAGTCAGATTAAATATAAATTTGTATTACATAAAAATCTAACGAAACATTGCGGGCGCAACAATTAAAAATTAAGATTTTCAAAATCCATAAATAATATTTTATAAACTAATTTCGTGCTTGGTGCATTTTTTATAGTTACTGCCCAGTTTTTATAATTACATCCCATTTATTATTTTTTAAAGCCCATTTTCCTGTTAAGCCTAATGCATCCCTCCTAGGAAAGATTTGCAGCCCAGTGGGGCGTAGAATAACAAGTTGACCTTGCTTGGGTATTCCTCAAAAGAACATATAGCTGGGCTAGCCATTTTCATCTTGAAAAAAATTAATATCTGGGTTGGATATCTGTCCTGGGCTAGACGGGCCACAGCCCGCCCAGTTAATACCCTGCTCTCCTCTGAACAACAACGAAAACATCGCCAAGAAAAACTCTGCAGTGCTCACGCCTCAAAAACACAAATACTGCTCTAGCTGCTTGGTCCCAGCTGTCGGCCGCACCTTGTGCAATTCTCTCGTTTATATTGACTACATAGGTTGACAATGGTGTGGGACCGTGATGTCAGGAAACCAGGAGGAAGCAAAAAAATATAGTTGTACATAATAAGGAGGCACTTGTGTACGTACGGCTATGGCCCTAGTGGGTCCCTACTGTCAACCAGTCAAAATAAAGTCATCTCCTGAATCCTCATGTTCATTGACCATGTTAACAATGCTCGGCGCCACGGCGAGCGCACCAACTCGAAGGACGATAGAGAGGGCCTCGCGGGCCCTACAGATGGTCTGATATAGCGCCCGCTGCTCATTCAGGAAGCCAGGATCATCGGACACCTATGAGCACCTTCGAGAGACTGAGACATCATGAAACGGTAAGGCCGCGCTTGGGAGCTTTGGTTTATTTCACACCTGTATTAAGATACAAGTGTAATTTACTCGTCATCGGAAACAACGCGTAAAATACGGGCGTAATGAAACCGAGGGCCCGAGGTCTGTAAGTAAAACCGGCGGGTTACGCGTGTAATTTGAGAGACCGGTGTATATTTTACTAGTCGAAATCGACCAACCAAGCGCTTCGCCCGAGACCATCTGCTTTTATTTACAAGCATCAGTTTTACAAGCGGTTTTGGTTGGAAAACGACGATCCAATCACGGCCTAAGATGATGAGTTGGTCGGAAGATCATATGGTTTCACGTCTAACCTACCCGACTTATCGTATAGGCTATGAATGAAACATAAGACGATGAACTTCTTAAGCACGGAAACAACAGAAGAGGATGATCTTCCTAACAAGCAAATCACTGGCATTAGATCGACATGCAAGACAATATGAAGCATTATTCTCAGGAGGCACGGTGAACAGCTCGTGATGCCGCATGCCACAACATTCCAAGCTCAACTTTGCAATCAAACACAAGGCATGGCATTACATAGACAATATTCAGAACAAACTCTTAAAATATCTTACATAAGTCAACATTCATGTGACTATGCATCTTAGCAGAGTAAATATTTACTTCTGAACTGAAGACAGGAATAGGAAAAAATGATCGACGTTGCTCACAGCAAAGGGTGTCCCACACAAAAATATCAAATGCATGTCTTCTGGCTAACATCAATAAGCAAAAATTGGCAAGGTTTTCCAATTCCAATATATTAAACTAATGTCAACTTTGACAAGCTTTTCCCATTCAAAATATGTAATGCCTATGATTGTGGAACGGGCAGGGTTTGTAATCAGTTTGTCATCGGATTGGCCGGTGGCTCAAGGTGACGACGAATGATTAGAGAACCATTCGATGTATTGTGCATGATGAAGCATTATTATGGAGGACACGAACCATCTGAACATTTTGTGCAGTTCCACTAAAAGCAAGCTGAGCATCCGTGTGGATTTCGTATTTATATGCTGCCAGGAAACAAAGACACATCAGCACACACATGAATATTGGCCCCAGTGTCAACCCACCAATCGGTGGACTAACAAACTTAAGTACGGTAAACAGATTACCATACCCAGATGCCCCATCATTGTTGCTTAGAGTGACATTGACAGACTTGGAGTCCTGCCTGGCTTCTTGGTACTTGTTTGGGCACTTGTTTGCCCAGTGTTCCTCTGAACTACAAGTAAAGCAGCCATCTCTCTTTTTGTCTTTCTTCTTACCCTTCTTAATGGCCGACGCTGGCAGCACCATTCATACATATAGTCCGGTGGCTCAAGGTGATGACGAATGATTAGAGAACCATTCGATGTATTGTGCATGATGAAGTATTATGGAGGACACAAACCATCTGGACATTTTGTGCAGTTCCACTAAAATCAAGCTGACCATTGCTACCTCTTGAGCACTGCTTGGTTTTCCCTTGAAGAGGAAAGGGTGATGCAGCAAAGTAGCGTAAGTATTTCCCTCAGTTTTTGAGAACCAAGGATCAATCCAGTAGGAGGCCACGCACGAGTCCCTCGCACCTACACAAACAAATAAGTCCTCGCAACCAACGCAATAAAGGGGTTGTCAATCCCTTCACGGTCACTTACGAGAGTGAGATCTCATAGATATGATAAGATAATATTTTTGGTATTTTTATGATAAAGATGCAAAGTAAAGAAAGCAAAATAAAGACGGCGCCAGAAATAGCTAAGTGCTGAAAGATTAATATGATGGAAAATAGACCCAGGGGCCATATGTTTCACTAGTGGCTTCTCTCATGAGCATAAGTATTATGGTGGGTGAACAAATTACTGTTGAGCAATTGGTAGAATTGACCATAGTTATGAGAATATCTAGGTATGATCATGTATATAGGCATCACGTCCGAGACAAGTAGACCGACTCCTGCCTGCATCTACTACTATTACTCCGCATATCGACCTCTATCCAGCATGCATCTAGAGTATTAAGTTCAAAAGAACAGAGTAACGCTTTAAGTAAGATGACATGATGTAGAGGGATAAACTCATGCAATATGATATAAACCCCATCTTGTAATCCTCGATGGCAACAATACAATACGTGCCTTGCTGCCTCTACTGTCACTGGGAAAGGACACCGCAAGATTGAACCCAAAGCTAAGCACTTCTCCTATTGCAAGAAAGATCAATCTAGTAGGCCAAACCAAACTGATAATTCGAAGAGACTTGCAAAGATAACCAATCATACATAAAAGAATTCAGAGAAGATTCAAATTTGTTCATAGATAAACTTGATCATAAACCCACAATTCATCAGTCTCAACAAACACACCGCAAAAGAAGATTACATCGAATAGATCTCCACAAGAGAGGGGGAGAACATTGTATTGAGATCCAAAAAGAGAGAAGAAGCCATCTAGCTAATAACTATGGACCCGAAGGTCTGAGGTAAACTACTCACACATCATCGGAGATGCCATGGTGTTGATGTAGAAGCCCTCCGTGATCGATGCCCCCTCCGGCGGAGCTCCGGAAAAGGCCCCAAGATGGGATCTCACGGGTACAGAAGGTTGCTTCAGTGGAATTAGGTTTTTTGCTCCATATCTGGTAGTTTGGGGGTACGTAGGTATATATAGGAGGAAGAAGTACGTCGGTGGAGCAACATGGGCCCCACGAGGATGGAGGGCGTGCCCAGGGGGTAGGCGCGCCCCTACCTCGTGCCTTCCTGGTTGATGTCTTGCCGTAGGGTCCATGTCCTCTGGATCACGTTCGTTCCGAAAATCACGTTCCCGAAGGTTTCATTCCGTTTGGACTCTGTTTGATATTCTTTTCTGCGAAACTCTGAAATAGGCAAAAAGCAGCAATTCTGGGTTGGGCCTCCGGTTAATAGGTTAGCCCCAAAAATAATATAAAAGTGTATAATAAATCCCAATAATGTCCAAAACAGAATATAATATAGCATGGAGCAATCAAAAATTATAGATACGTTGGAGACGTATCAAGCATCCCCAAGCTTAATTCCTGCTCGTCCTCGAGTAGGTAAATGATAAAAACAGAATTTTTGATGTGGAATGCTACTTGGCATAATTTCAATGTAATTCTCTTAATTGTGTTATGAATATTCAGGTCCGAAAGATTCAAGATAAAAGTTTAATATTGACATAAAAGTAATAATACTTCAAGCATACTAACTAAGCAATTATGTCATCTCAAAATAACATGGCCAAAGAAAGTTCATCCCTACAAAATCATATAGTTTAGTCATGCTCCATTTTCGTCACACAAGAATGCTCTCATCATGCACAACTCCGATGACAAGCCAAGCAATTGTTTCATACTTTAGTAATCTCAAACTTTTTCAACCTTCACGCAATACATGAGCATGAGCCATGGATATAGCACTATGGGTGGAAGAGAATATAATGATTGGGGTTATGTGGAGAAGACAAAAAAAGGAGAAAGTCTTGCATCAACGCGGCTAATCAATGAGCTATGGAGATGCCCATTGATTGATGTTAATGAAAGGAGTAGGGATTGCCATGCAACGGATGCACTAGAGCTATAAATGCATGAAAGCTCAACAAAAGAAACTAAGTGGGTGTGCATCCAACTTGCTTGCTCATGAAGACCTAGGGCATTTGAGGAAGCCCATTGTTGGAATATACAAGCCAAGTTCTATAATGAAAAATTCCCACTAGTATATGAAAGTGACAAAACAAGAGACTCTCTATCATGAAGATCATGGTGCTACTTTGAAGCTCAAGTGTGGAAAAAGGATAGTAGCATTGCCCCTTTTTATTTTCTCTCTTTTTTTTGGCCTCCCCTTTTTTTGGCCTTTCTCTTTTTTTATTGGGACAATGCTCTATGAAAAATGATCATCGCACTTCTGTTTATTTACAACGCAATGATTAATCCTCGATACTAGAACAAAGTATGACTCTATATGAATGCCTCCGGCGGTATACCGGGATAACAATGAATCAAGAGTGACATGTATGAAGAATTATGAACGGTGGCTTTGCCACAAATACAATGTCAACTACATGATCATGCAAAGCAATATGACAATGATGAATGTGTCATGATAAATGAAATGGTGGAAAGTTGCATGGCAATATATCTCGGAATGGCTATGGAAATGCCATAATAGGTAGGTATGGTGGCTGTTTTGAGGAGGATATAAGGAGGTTTATGTGTGAAAGAGCGTATCATATCACGGGGTTTGGATGCACCGGCGAAGGTTGCGCCAACTATGAATGTGTTAAACCTACTGTATTCCAACTTCTCTATGGTTCATAAACTCCGATACTAGCCATAGATTCATCAAAATAAGCAAACAACACACAAAAAACAGAATCTGTCAAAAATAGAACAGTAATCTGTATCAAACGCAAACTTATGGAACTTAGAAAAATCTACCAAAATAGGATGACCTAGATAATTTGTTTATTGATCTACTGCAATTGGAATCAGTATTTTATCACGTTCTTGTGATTTTTAACAATTGTTTTCGTGAACAGAAAGTTTCTGGAATTTTCAGCAAGATCAAATAACTATTAACCAAGAAGATCCTATAGGTTTAACTTGGCACAAACACTAATTAAAACATAAAAACACATCTAACCAGAAGCTAGATGGATTATTTATTCCTAAATAGAACCAAAAATCAAGAAATGAAAATAAAATTGGGTTGCCTCCCAACAAGCGCTATCGTTTAACGCCCTTAGCTAGGCATAATAGCAAGGATAGATCTAGGTATTGCCATCTTTGGTTTTAGGGAAGAAAAGAGCAAACTTGTTATCTATGGAATTAATATTTCTATTTTGATACAGTACGTGGCTATTAATGGTAGAAGAAAGATTAAGCACGTTGCGGAAATTGGCATCTAGGCTAGCTTTTATTTCTTTGATAGATTCGTTTTGGTAGGAGAACAAAAGAGATGTGGATTCAATTTTCTCATTCATGGGGTGCCCAAATATAGTTTTCATCTTTTCATATGTATCTATGGGGTCCCCTTCAAGAAAACCCTCATCAAAAATAGAATCTAAAACTTGTTTGAATGAAGCGGGCAACCCAACATAAAAGCTTTTTAAGTAAATCACAATTTGATATTGGGGTACATAGCTAGCCCGGATCCTTAACAGCCTATCCCAAGCATCTTTTCAAGATTCATCGAGTAAATATTGAAAAATTCCGGAATCTTCTTCATCAAAATTATTAGGACTCTCATTGACAACTCCGACAGGTTTTTCCATAGTTTTATTTACATGTTTAGATAGAATAGAAGGATCGTCCAAAGTACTAAAGCTCGGGAGAGAACCCCCAACTCTTTTCGGTTCCGACATGGCGAAGGAAAAGTGAGCAAAAAGAGGCAAACGGAAAAGAGAGGGCGAATAAAACGGCAAGGGTGAAGTGGGGGAGAGGAAAACGAGAGGCAAATGGCAAATAATGTAATGCAGGAGATAAGGGTTTGTGATGGGTACTTGGTATGTTGACTTTTGCGTAGACTCCCCAGCAACGACGCCGGAAATTCTTCTTGCTACCTCTTGAGCACTGCGTTGGTTTTCCCTTGAAGAGGAAAAGGTGATGCAGCAAAGTAGCGTAAGTATTTCCCTCAGTTTTTGAGAACCAAGGTATCAATCCAGTAGGAGGCCACGCACGAGTCCCTCGCACCTACACAAACAAATAAATCCTCGCAACCAACGCAATAAAGGGGTTGTCAATCCCTTCACGGTCACTTACGAGAGTGAGATCTGATACATATGATAAGATAATATTTTTGGTATTTTTATGATAAAGATGCAAAGTAAAGAAAGCAAAATAAAGACGGCGCCAGAAATAGCTAAGTGCTGAAAGATTAATATGATGGAAAATAGACCCGGGGGCCATAGGTTTCACTAGTGGCTTCTCTCATGAGCATAAGAATTACGGTGGGTGAACAAATTACTATTGAGCAATTGACAGAATTGAGCTAGTTATGAGAATATCTAGGTATGATCATGTATATAGGCATCACGTCCGAGACAAGTAGACCGACTCCTGCCTGCATCTACTACTATTACTCCACACATCGACCGCTATCCAGCATGCATCTCGAGTATTAAGTTCAAAAGAACAGAGTAACGCTTTAAGTAAGATGACATGATGTAGAGGGATAAACTCATGCAATACGATATAAACCCCATCTTGTTATCCTCGATGTCAACAATACAATACGTGCCTTGCTGCCCCTACTGTCACTGGGAAAGGACACCGCAAGATTGAACCCAAAGCTAAGCACTTCTCCTATTGCAAGAAAGATCAATCTAGTAGGCCAAACGAAACTGATAATTCGAAGAGACTTGCAAAGATAACCACGTTGCTCCACCGACGTACTTCTTCCTCCTATATATACCTACGTACCCCAAACTACTAGATACGGAGCAAAAACCCTAATTCCACCGCCGCAACCTTCTATACCCGTGAGATCCCATCTTGGGGCCTTTTCCGGAGCTCCGCCGGAGGGGGCATCGATCATGGAGGGCTTCTACATCAACACCATGGCCTCTCCGATGATGTGTGAGTAGTTTACCTCAGACCTTCGAGTCCATAGTTATTAGCTAGATGGCTTCTTCTCTCTTTTTGGATCTCAATACAACGTTCTCCCCCTCTCTCGTGGAGATCTATTCGATGTAATCTTCTTTTGCGGTGTGTTTGTTGAGGTCGATGAATTGTGGGTTTATGATCAAGTTTATCTATGAACAATATTTGAATCTTCTCTGAATTCTTTTATGTATTATTGGTTATCTTTGCAAGTCTCTTCGAATTATTAGTTTTGTTTGGCCTACTAGATTGGTTTTTCTTGCAATGGGAGAAGTGCTTAGCTTTGCACTACAGGAAACAACTACTTTGCCGTCTGCCATGGCGGACGGCAAAGGCTCGAAAGGCGGACGGCAAAGACCTTTGCCGTCAGCCACGGACGGCAAAAGGCTCCGGCAAAGAAGGCTACGGTAAACAGCTGCTTTGCCGTCTGCTTCCTGGCGGCGGACTTTGCCGTCTGCGGCGGACGGCAAAGAGGGCGGACGACAAAGAGGGCGGACGGCAATAATTGCGCTGTCAGTCCGTTAAGTGGCTAACGGCAGACCTTTGCCGTCCGCCGCTGACGGCAAAATTTCTCTCAGTTCTTTCGCACACAGAACACGGAAGAAATAGCTGAGTTCTGCCAGTACTAGCCATTCATCCCCAGGGATGAAGCCACGCAACATCACCGGCATTACCCGCTCAATCCATATGTGCCAATCATGACTCTTGAGACCAAATATCTTCAATTTATCAAGACTGGCTCCCCTCTGTAGATTCGCTGCATACCCATCGCGGAACATCAACTGCATTTTCACCCACAAGATAATTTCCCTCATAGCTGGCCTTCCAAGATTGAACCATGCCTTTGGCTTCGTCCAGTTCTGCTTTCCTTTCGGTTCTTTCATGTTTTGTAACGGCCTATCACATAGCGCCTCCAGATCGACTCTAGCCTTAGTATTATCCTTTGACTTCCCATCTATGCCGAACAATGTACCAAAAAGTGCCTCGGCGATATTCTTCTCAGTGTGCATCACGTCGATGTTGTGTGGGCAAAGGAGGTCTTTGAAGTAAGGCAGATCCCATAAGCATGTTTTGTGAGTCCAGGCGTGCTTAGAATTATACCCCTTGAAGTACCCTGGACGCTCTGGATCTGGCTCGAGAGCGTTTAACTGATCCAGGGTCTGTTGGCCTGTCAATGCATGTGGTGCAGAGTTTTTGACAACTCTACCTCTGATGAAGTTCTTCTTGTCTTTCCTGAACTTATGGCGAGGATTCAGGAATTGTCTATGCATGTCGAAGCAAGAAAACTTGCGACCGGCCTGAAGCCAATGAAACTCAAGAGCTCCCTTGCATGTGGGGCACGGGAACCTTCCATGCACACACCAGCCAACGAATAGCGCATACGCCGGCAAGTCATGCGTCGAGTACATGTACCAGACACGCATTATGAAGTTCCGTTTGCTATAGGCATCGTATGTCTTGAACCCATTATCCCAGGCTTCTTGCAATTCGTCCTTAAGCGGTTGCATGTACACATTCATATTTTTCCCCGGATAGTTGGGCCCTGGAATTATCAACGTCAGGAAAATGTTCTTTCTTTGCATAATCTGTCCGGGGGGGAGATTGAGTGGAAAGACAAATACGGGCCAACAACTGTATTGGGCTGCCGTCATACCAAACACACTGAACCCATCCGTGCTGATGCCGACTCGAGGATGCCTCGGATCTGCCGCTTTGTCACCATGTAATTCATCAAACTTTTTCCACGCAACACCATCCGATGTGTGTACAATCATCAGATTCCCATCTGCATCTAGTTCGGTTCTTTTGCCCGTTTTGTGCCATGTCATCTGTCTGGCCGTCTCTTCGACCATGAAAAGACGTTGAAGTCTTGGTACGATTGGCATATACCGAAGAACACTAACGGGGATTTTGGTCTGTGTCTTCTCACCCATACCGTTGTCTACCACAACATACCTGGAAGACTTGCAAATGGGACAATAGTTCAAGTCCGCATAGTCAAGCCTAAACAAGACACATCCTTTCTCACAGGCATGTATCTTATCATAGGGCATCTTCAGTGCACGGAGGATTTTGTCCGACTGGTACAGGTTTGCAGGCATTACATGGCCTTTGGGTAGAAAGCGTCCAAATACTGTCATCATTGCATCGTAGCATTCTCTGCCCAAGTTGAACTGAGCCTTCAGAGCCATTACTTGTGAGATGGCATCCAACTGACAAAGCTCAGTGTGCTCATGGAGCGGACGTTTTGAAGACTCCAACATTTCATTGAAGGCCTTTGCAGATTCCTCCATCTCCTCGTCCGAATCCCGAGCATCATCAAAGTCTTGCACCATGTTTTCCATCCCGGTACCATGCTCGTCGGTGCGACGACGATCCACCTCAGCTCGGTCACGTTGGGCAGACTCACCATGAAATGTCCACACCGTATAATCGGGCGTAAAACCACTCTTCTGCAGGTGTTTGCCCATTTCAGCCTCTGTCCTCTTTTCCCAATTGCCGCACCGTAAACAGGGGCACCAGGTTTTCCTCTGGCCATTTGCAAATGCGGCTCGCACAAACCCCTTGGTTTTTGTGAACCATTCAGTGCTCCATTTGTTCTGACCAGTGTGACCGGTGTACATCCACGCACGATCACTCATCTTGACTTTCAGAGCTACTAGACACACAACAAATATATATATATATAATTCACCATGTATGTATTCATCAGTTGATCTACTTTGTCAATTTTATTACGTCCATGCAACCTACACTCTAATAGGTAATGATAGGTCCTAATCCCACCCGAGTATGTTTAGATTGGGTTCATTTTCCCATGCTATGCCCCGGATCCTACGCAAAATTTCGGCAGCACCTCCCCGCTGTTCTCCTGATACACGTCTCTGCAATAAACAGAGAGGATGTGTACCCGGAGAACAACAGGGGAGGCACTGACGAAATTTATGCGTCGGATCCGGAGCAAAGCATATGGGAAAACGAACCCAATCTAAACATACTCGGGCTGTCCATGGATAGCGTTGGACAATTCGAAAGAATCAAGGTTATAAATATGCAAATGCATGCATATTTATAACTATGACGCTTTCGAACGGGAGACACATATTGGTTACGCATACTGATGATTCAAGACACATATATATCTAGCTATCAAGTTTCATCGGAATAGATCAAATAATTAATGGGGGAGGAGGACATGTCATTTGTGCTCACCCACGAACGAAGGGGCAGAGCTCGTCAAACGCACGGCGAGGTCGTCGAACACCAAACCTCGCAGCGATGAAACAACTGCACATTTAAAACTACCCGATCAACACAATTATATATGATGTTTTTCATAACAAAATCGAAAGATATATGACCTAACTAATAATTCACAAATATATGACCCCGTCGGCTTCTGGAAGGCCAAAGAACACCTTTTCGGGAGGTGTCGGGGGTCGGGGTGTCGTGTCGGTCTCGGGGTGCCGTGTCGGGGTCGGGGTCTCGGGGTCGGGGTGTCGGGTCGGGGTGCCGGGTCGGGGTCGGGGTGCCGTGTCGGTGTCGGGGTCGGGGTGTCGGGTCAGGCTCGGGGTCGGGGTGTCGGGGTCGGGGTCGGGGTCTGGGTCTCGGGGTCGGGGTGTCGGGGGTGTCGTGTCGGGGGTCGGGGTGTCGTGTCGGTGTCGGGGTGCCGTGTCGGTGTCGGGGTGCCGTGTCGGTGTCGGGGTGCCGTGTCGGGGTCGGGGTGCTGTTTCGGGGTCGGGGGGTCGGGGTGTCGTGTCGGGGTCAGGGGGTTAGGGGGTCGGGGGGTCGGGGTGTCGTGTCGGGGTCAGGGGGTTAGGGGGTCGGGTGTCGGGGTGGAGTCGGGGTCGGGTGTCGGGGTGTGGTGTCGGGGTTGGGGGGTCAGGGGGTTAGGGGGTCTTCTCATTCTTCTACTACTTCTACTTCTTCTCATTCTTCTACTTCTTCTCATCCCCCGTCTTCTTCTTCTTCTTTCTCCTCCTCCTCCTCCTCCTCCTCCTCCTCCTCCTCTTCTTCTTCTTCTTCTTCTTCTTCTTCTTCTTCTTCTTCTTCTTCTTCTTCTTCTTCTTCTTCTTCTTCTTCTTCTTCTTCTTCTTCTTCTTCTTCTTCTTCTTTCTCCTCCTCCTCCTCCTCCTCCTCCTCCTCTTCTTCTTCTTCTTCTTCCCCCTTCTACTTAACCTAAACCTAAACTAAAAACCTAAACTAATTAAAACTAAACTATTTAAACTAATTAAACCTAAACTAATTAAACTAAATAACCTAAACTAATTAATTCTAAACTGAAAAAACTTAAACTAAAAAACCTTATCTAAACAGAAAAGAAAAACAAAAAAACAAAAAAAATGGGAGGGGCTCACTGTGGGGGGCGGCGACGGGTCGGGGAGGGGCCGGCGACGGGGGGCCGGGGCGGGGCGGTGGAGGAGGCGGGGCGGCGGGGCCCGGCCGGCGGGGGGCCGGGGCGGCGGGGGGCCCGGGCGGCGCGGGGTCGGGGCGGGGCGGTGGAGGAGGCGGGGCGGCGGGGGCCGGGCGGCGGGGGGCCGGGGCGGGGCGGTGGAGGAGGCGGCCTGGGGCGGCGGGGGGCGCGGGCGGCGGGGGGCCGGGGCGGCTGTGGGCCGGGGCGGCGGTGGGGCGCGGGCGGCGGGGGGCCGGGGCGGGGGGGGCGACGGGGCGGTGGGGCGGCGGGGAGCCGGGGCGGGGGGGCGACGGGGCGGCGGCGCGCGGCGGGCGGCGGCGGGGTGGGAGGAGAAGGGCGAGGAGGAAGTGAGTAAGGGGCGGGGGGGTACCTGCCGTTAGTCAAGTGCCCTCTTTGCCGTCCGCCAGCCTTTGCCGTCCGCCTTTTTGCCTCTTTGCCGTCTGCTAGCGGACGACAAAGAGGTGGGCCGTTAAGATTTTTTCAAACGAGCGGGGGGTGGGGGCCACCACACTCTTTGCCGTCTGCCAGCGGACGGCAAAGAGCTGGCAGATGGCAAAGAGCTTCTTTGCCGTCTGCCTTTTCTTTGCCGTCTGCTTTTGGGTAGCTGATGGCAAAGAGCTTCTTTGCCGCCAGCTAGCAGACGGCAAAGAGCTGGCAGATGGCAAATTAGCTGATTCCAGTAGTGTTGGGTTCAATCTTGCGGTGTCCTTTCCCAATGACAGCAGGGGCAGCAAGGCACGTATTGTATTGTTGCCATCGAGGATAACGAGATGGTTTTTTTTTTATCATATTGCATGAATTTATCCCTCTACATCATGTCATCTTGCTTAAAGTGTTACTCTGTTCTTATGAACTTAATACTCTAGATGTATGCTGGATAGCGGTCGATGTGTGGAGTAATAGTAGTAGATGCAGGCAGGAGTCGGTCTAGTTGTCTTGGACGTGATGCCCATGATCATACCTAGATATTCTCATAACTATGCTCAATTCTGTCAATTTCTCAACAGTAATTCGTTCACCCACCGTAAAATACTTATGCTCTTGAGAGAAGCCACTAGTGAAACCTATGGCCCCCAGGTCTATCTTCATCATATTAATCTTCCAACACTTAGTTATTTTCGTTGCTTTTTACTTTGCTTTTATTTTACTTTGCATCTTTATCATAAAAATACCAAAAATATTATCCTATCATATCTATCAGATCTCACTCTCGTAAGTGACCGTGTAGGGATTGACAACCCCTTATCGCGTTGGTTGCGAGGATTTATTTGTTTTGTGTAGGTGCGAGGGACTCGCGCGTAGCCTCCTACTGGATTGATACCTTGGTTCTCAAAAACTGAGGGAAATACTTACGCTACTTTGCTGCATCACCCTTTCCTCTTCAAGGGAAAACCAATGCAGTGCTCAAGAGGTAGCAAGAAGGATTTCTGGCGCCATTGCCGGGGAGGTCTACGCAAAAGTCAACATACCAAGTACCCATCACAAACCCTTATCTCCCGCATTACATTTTTTGCCATTTGCCTCTCGTTTTCCTCTCCCCCACTTCACCCTTGCCGTTTTATTCGCCCTCTCTTTTTCGTTCGCCTCATTTTCGCTTGCTTCTCGTTTGCTCGTGTGTTGGATTGCTTGTTTGTCACGATGGCTCTACCTAGATTTGGTGATCTTCACCTTAAAAGATTAGAAGAGATTGAAAGCAACGTCAGGAGTTTTATGGTTTTGCAATTTGAGCATAATAATTTCTTCAAAAACGAGCTTAAGGAACAAAAAAGCTTTATGAGTTATATGAACAAAGAGCTCGATGATATGTCTAAAGAGTTTGATGGTTTGAGATCCCAAATTGCTCATCTTGAGAAGTTGATAGCTGAAATATCGGATAAGCAGGCTACCTTAGTTAATAAGATGGCCGCTAAACTGGATTTCTATGAAAATAAAGATGAAGATCTAAAAGTTATTGATGTGTCCCCTATTAAATCTTTGTTTTGCAATATGAATCTTGATAATGATGGGACTGAATATGATCCACCCGTACCTAGAAGGCGTTCCAAAAATTCAGAGTTTTTAGATCTTGATGCTAAAATTGATAAAAGTGAGATTGAAGAGATCAAAACTCTAGATGTTAATGAACCCACTATTTTGGATTTCAAGGAATTTAATTATGATAATTGCTCTTTGAAAGATTGTATTTCCTTGTTGCAATCCGTGCTAAATTCTCCTCATGCTTATAGTCAAAATAAAGCTTTTACCAAACATATCGTTGATGCTTTGATGCAATCTTATGAAGAAAAACTTGAGTTGGAAGTTTCTATCCCTAGAAAACTTTATGATGAGTGGGAACCTATTATTAAAATTAAGATTAAATATCATGAATGATATGCTTTGTGTGATTTGGGTGCTAGTGTTTCCATGATTCCAAAAACTTTGTGCGATTTCCTAGGTTTCCGTGATTTTGATGATTGCTCTTTAAACTTGCGCCTTGCGGATTCCACTATTAAGAAACCTATGGGAAGAATTAATGATGTTCTTATTGTTGCAAATAGGAACTATGTGCCCGTAGATTTTATCGTTCTTGATATAGATTGCAATCCTTCATGTCCTATTATTCTTGGTAGACCTTTCCTTAGAACGATTGGTGCAATTATTGATATGAAGGAAGGGAATATTAGATTCCAATTTCCATTGAAGAAAGGCATGGAACACTTCCCTAGGAAGAAAATAAAACTACCATATGAATCTATTATGAGAGCCACTTATGGATTGCCTACCAAAGATGGCAATACCTAGATCTATCCTTGCTTTTATGCCTAGCTAGGGGCGTTAAACAATAGCGCTTGTTGGGAGGCAACCCAATTTTATTTTTAGTTTTTTGCTTTTTGCTTCTGTTTAGGAATAAATATCTGATCTAGCCTCTGGTTAGATGTGTTTTTATGTTTTAATTAGTGTTTGTGCCAAGTTAAACCTATAGGATCTTATTGGCTGATAGTTATTTGATCTTGCTGTAATTTCCAGAAACTTTTTGCTCACGAAAATAATTGTTACAAATCACCAGAATGTGGTAAAATATTTATTCCAATTGCTTCTGATCAATAAACAAATTATCTAGGTCTTCCTATTTTGGCTGATTTTTTGGAGTTCCAGAAGTTTGCGTTAGTTACAGATTACTACAGACTGTTCTGTTTTTGACAGATTCTGTTTTTCGTGTGTTGTTTGCTTATTTTGATGAATCTATGGCTAGCAAATGACTTTATAAACCATATATAAGTTGTAATACAGTAGGTTTAACACCAATATAAATAAATAATGATTTCATTACAGTACCTTGAAGTGGTATTTTGTTTTCTTTCGCTAACGGAGCTCACGAGATTTTCTGTTAAGTTTTGTGTTGTGAAGTTTTCAAGTTTTGGGTGAAAGATTTGATGGATTATGGAACAAGGAGTGGCAAGAGCCTAAGCTTGGGGATGCCCATGGCACCCCCAAGATAATCTAAGGACACCAAAAAGCCAAAGCTTGGGGATGCCCCGGAAGGCATCCCCTCTTTCGTCTACTTCCATCGGTAACTTTACTTGGAGCTATATTTTTATTCGCCACATGATATGTGTTTTGCTTGGAGCGTCTTGTATGATTTGAGTCTTTGCTTTTTAGTTTACCACAATCATCCTTTCTGTACACACCTTTTGAGAGAGACACACATGATTCAGAAATTATTAGAACACTCTATGTGCTTCACTTATATCTTTTGAGCTATATAGTTTTTGCTCTAGTACTTCACTTATATCTTTTAGAGCACGGTGGTGGATTTGTTTTATAGAAACTATTGATCTCTCATGCTTCACTTAGATTATTTTGAGAGTCTTAAATAGCATGGTAATTTGCTTAAATAATCCTAATATGCTTGGTATTCAAGATTAGTAAAAAAACTTTCTTATGAGTGTGTTGAATACTAAGAAAAGTTTGATGCTTGATAATTGTTTTGAGATATAAAGATGGTGATATTAGAGTTATGCTAGTTGAGTAGTTTTGAATTTGAGAGATACTTGTGTTAAAGTTTGTGATTCCTGTAGCATGCACGTATGGTGAACCGTTATGTGATGAAGTCGGAGCATAATTTATTTATTGATTGTCTTCCTTATGAGTGGCGGTCGGGGACAAGCGATGGTCTTTTCCTACCAATCTATCCCCCTAGGAGCATGCGCGTAATACTTTGCTTTGACAACTTGTAGATTTTTGCAATAAGTATATGAGTTCTTTATGACTAATGTTGAGTCCATGGATTATACGCACTTTCTTCCTTCCACCATTGCTAGCCTCTCTAATACCGCGCACTTTTCACCGGTATCATACACCATACCTACCTATCATGGCATTTCCATAGCCATTCCGAGATATATTGCCATGCAACTTACCACCGTTCCGTTTACTATGACACGCTCCATCATTGTCATATTGCTTTGCATGATCATGTAGTTGACATCGTATTTGTGGCAAAGCCACCATTCCTAATTCCTTCATACATGTCACTCTTGGTTCATTGCATATCCCGGTACACCGCCGGAGGCATTCACATAGAGTCATATTTTGTTCTAAGTTTTGAGTTGTAATTGCTGAAGTTGTAAGTAAATAAAAGTGTGATGATCATCATTTTTTAGAGCATTGTCCCAAGTGAGGAAAGGATGATGGAGACTATGATTCCCCCACAAGTCAGGATGAGACTCCAGACGAAAAAAAGAGGCCAAAAAAAGAGAAAAAGGCCCAAATAAAAAAATGAGAGAAAAAGAGAGAAGGGACAATGCTGCTATCCTTTTACCACACTTGTGCTTCAAAGTAGCACCATGGTCTTCATGATAGAGAGTCTCCTATGATATCACTTTCATATACTAGTGGGAATTTTTCATTATAGAACTTGGCTTGTATATTTCAATGATGGGCTTCCTCAAAATGCCCTAGGTCTTCGTGAGCAAGCGAGTTGGATGCACACTCACTTAGTTTCTTTTGTTCAGCTTTCATACACTTATAGCTCTAGTGCATCCGTTGCATGGCAATCCCTACTCACTCACATTGATATCTATTGATGGGCATCTCCATAGCCTGTTGATATGCCTAGTTGATGTGAGACTATCTTCTCCTTTTTGTCTTCTCCACAACCACCATTCTATTCCACTTATAGTGCTATGTCTATGGCTCACGCTCATGTATTGTGTGAAGATTGAAAAAGTTTGAGAACACCAAAAGTATGAAACAATTGCTTGGCTTGTCATCGGGGTTGTGCATGATTTAAATACTTTGTGTGGTGAAGATAGAGCATAGCCAGACTATATGATTTTGTAGGGATAACTTTCTTTGGCCATGTTATTTTGAGAAGACATAATTGCTTAGTTAGTATGCTTGAAGTATTATTATTTTTATGTCAATATTAAAGTTTTGTCTTGAATCTTTTGGATCTGAATATTCATACCACAATTAAGAAGAATTACATTGAAATTATGCCAAGTAGCATTCCACATCAAAAATTCTGTTTTTATCATTTACCTACTCGAGGACGAGAAGGAATTAAGCTTGGGGATGCTTGATATGTCTCCAACGTATCTATAATTTTTTATTGCTCCATGCTATATTATATTCTGTTTTGGACATTATTGGGCTTTATTATTCACTTTTATATTATTTTTGGGACTAACCTATTAACCAGAGGCCCAGCCCAGAATTGCTGTTTTTTTTGCCTATTTCAGAGTTTCGCAGAAAAAGAATATCAAACGGAGTCCAAACAGATTGAAACCTTCGGGAACGTGATTTTCGGAATGAACATGATCCACAGGACTTGGACCCTACATCAAGAAACAAAGGAGGAGGCCACGAGGTAGGGGGGCGTGCCTACCCTCCCCCCCCAGGCGTGCCCTCCACCCTCGTGGGCCCCCTGTGGCTCCACCGACGTACTCCTTCCTCCTATATATACCTACGTACCCCCAAATGATCAGAAACGGAGCCAAAGACCTAATTCCACCGCCGCAACCTTCTGTACCCACGAGATCCCATCTTGGGGCCTGTTCCGGAGCTCCGCCGGAGGGGGCATCGATCACGGAGGGCTTCTACATCAACACCATAGCCTCTCCGATGATGTGTGAGTAGTTTACCTCAGACCTTCGGGTTCATAGTTATTAGCTAGATGGATTCTTCTCTTTTTTTGGATCTCAATACAACGTTCTCCCCCTCTCTCGTGGAGATCTATTCGATGTAATCTTCTTTTGCGGTGTGTTTGTTGAGACCGATGAATTGTGGGTTTATGATAAAGTTTATCTATGAACAAATTTGAATCTTCTCTGAATTCTTTTATGTATGATTGGTTATCTTTGCAAGTCTCTTCGAATTATCCGTTTGGTTTGGCCTACTAGATTGGTTTTTCTTGCAATGGGAGAAGTGCTTAGCTTTGGGTTCAATCTTGCGGTGTCCTTTCCCAGCGACAGCAGGGGCAGCAAGGCACGTATTGTATTGTTGCCATCGAGGATAACGAGATGTTTTTTTTATCATATTGCATGAATTTATCCCTCTACATCATGTCATCTTGCTTAAAGCGTTACTCTGTTCTTATGAACTTAATACTCTAGATGCATGCTGGATAGCGGTCGATGTGTGGAGTAATAGTAGTAGATGCAGGCAGGAGTCGGTCTACTTGTCTTGGCCGTGATGCCTATATACATGATCATACCTAGATATTCTCATAACTATGCTCAATTCTGTCAATTGCTCAACAGTAATTCGTTCACCCACCGTAAAATACTTATGCTCTTGAGAGAAGCCACTAGTGAAACCTATGGCCCCCCAGGTCTATCTTCATCATATTAATCTTCCAACACTTAGTTATTTTTGTTGCTTTTTACTTTGCTTTTATTTTACTTTGCATCTTTATCATAAAAATACCAAAAATATTATCCTATCATATCTATTAGATCTCACTCTCGTAAGTGACCATGTAGGGATTGACAACCCCTTATTGCGTTGGTTGCGAGGATTTATTTGTTTTGTGTAGGTGCGAGGGACTCGCGCGTAGCCTCCTACTGGATTGATACCTTGGTTCTCAAAAACTGAGGGAAATACTTACGCTACTTTGCTGCATCACCCTTTCCTCTTCAAGGGAAAACCAATGCAGTGCTCAAGAGGTAGCAATAACAAATCATACATAAAAGAATTCAGAGAAGATTCAAATATTGTTCATAGATAAACTTGATCATAAACCAACAATTCATCGGTCTCAACAAACACACCGCAAAAGAAGATTACATCGAATAGATCTCCACAAGAGAGGGGGAGAACATTGTATTGAGATCCAAAAAGAGAGAAGAAGCCATCTAGCTAATAACTATGGACCCGAAGGTCTGAGGTAAACTACTCACACATCATCAGAGAGGCCATGGTGTTGATGTAGAAGCCCTCCGTGATCGATGCCCCCTCCGGCGGAGCTCCGGAAAAGGCCCCAAGATGGGATCTCACGGGTACAGAAGGTTGCGGCGGTGGAATTAGGTTTTTTGCTCCGTATCTGGTAGTTTGGGGGTACGTAGGTATATATAGGAGGAAGAAGTACGTCGGTGGAGCAACATGGGGCCCACGAGGGTGGAGGGCGCGCCCAGGGGGTAGGCGCGCCCCCTACCTCGTGCCTTCCTGGTTGATGTCTTGATGTAGGGTCCAAGTCCTCTGGATCACATTCGTTCCAAAAATCACGTTCCCGAAGGTTTCATTCCGTTTGGACTCCATTTGATATTCTTTTTCTGCGAAACTCTGAAATAGGCAAAAAACAACAATTCTGGGCTGGGCCTCCGGTTAATAGGTTAGTCCCAAAAATAATATAAAAGTGGATAATAAAGCCCAATAATGTCCAAAACAGAATATAATATAGCATGGAGCAATCAAAAATTATAGATACGTTGGAGACGTATCAAGCATCCCCGTGGATATCGTATTTATATGCTGCAAGAAAACAAAGACACAACAACACACACATGAATATTGGCCCCAGTGTCAACCCACCAATCGGTGGACTAACAAATTGAAAGTACGGTAAACAGATTACCATACCCAGATGCCCCATCATTGTTGCTTAGAATGACATTGACGGATTTGGAGTCCTGTCCTCGCTTCCTGTACTTGTTTGGGCACTTTTTGCCCAGTGCACTCCACGTGTTGTAGAGTTTCCTATGCTCTCTGCAGACTAGTCATGTCACCAGCATCTACTAATACTCTGTAAAGCTTCTCGATCATTCCTTGTGTAATGTAGCGCAAACAGTGACTGCTTCTTTCTGCAAAGTGGTAAGACCAACTGGACCTACTAATGCAGCAGTTTGCCTTAGACACATTGGCTCCTTTTGTGCAGTTCAACTAAAATCAAAGTCGGAATAAAATCGAGCTTTAATTTTGATATCCTTGTAAGCCACAAAAGGTATAAGGGAAACAATTACTGAGAAATAACGGTTGATGACTTGTACTCCCAGAAGAAAAACATCTACTGATCTACCTTATCTTAATGGGAAACAAAGCAGGAGAGTAGCAATTCTCAATCAGTGTGATTCATTCATATTAACTGAGACATTATCTTAACAATGCCTTGTTTCAACATGTATAAAGAACGACAAAGCAAAAAAGTATCATTCCTAAAACAATGCGACTGATTCATTTTAACAGAGACATTATCTTAACAATACCTTGGTTAAACATGTAGAAAGAACTACAAAGCATGATAGTACCATTTGTAAAACACTATAACTGATATATAATAACAGAGACATTATTTGAACAATACATTTCTTAAACCTGTACTCCGGCCGATCCCTAAAAGAAATGGTACTCCCGCCGATCGCTAACAAGTGTTGCAGTTTTGAACTAAGATTCAGTAGTTAATTCTGAGGAAAGTCGGTACTGACCTTTCAAGACCAAGATTTGAAACAACTCGTGAGGAAGACCTTAGAGAGATCTCAACACATATATGGAAATTCGGTCTAATTTTGTGCAGTTCCACCAAAATTAAGCGAAGCAAAATGTCGCAGTAGCAACAAGTTGAATAGATATCCCTGTTTTAACAGAGGCAAAAAAGGAATCAATTACTGGCCAATAAAGGAGGATGAAACATGCGGCCACAAAAATGGTAATCCCGCCAATCCCTAACAAGTGTTCAAGTTTTGAAATAAGATTCAGTAGTTAATTCTGAGAGTGGCATTGCTTAATTTTACCAGCGGCATTAGATTAACAAAAAGCATAAATAGTTCCAGGGGAAAGTGGGCGCAATAACAACATGTGCTTCCATCTACTTATAAAGGGGGTGATGCAGAGTTTGTTGTAACAAAGCAACAAGCATAATGTCTGTGTTGGTCCCATTTTTGTCCACTACTTAATGGGCAAAGACAGCAATACAATAGCTTCAATACAACATTTATTGAAAACAGTACCAATACAAGTAGCACAACATCTCAAAACACACTGCACGATCATGTGGATGAAGGCAAGTACCAACCTGTCATGACGCACACAAGATCACGTACGAATCTGCCAACACGAATAGGAAATCCAATCTCGTTTTGTGCAGTTACTCTGAAATCAAGTAAAGTCGCCGGTGTGACATTTAAGTTTGCTATAGCAACAAGTTGAATAGATATCCCTGATTTAACAGAGGAAAAAAGGAAACAATTACTGCCAATAAAGGAGGATGAAACATGCGGCCACAAAAAGAAGCATCTACCTTATCTTGATGGAAAACAAAGTATAGGACAGTAGCATTTCTAAAACGGTTGCATTGATTCATATTAACAGAGAAATTCTCTTAAAATAGTTCAGTAGTTAATTCTGAGAGTGGCATTGCTTAAAATACAATAGCTTCAATTCAACATTTATTTAAAACAGTACCAATACAAGTAGCACAACATCTCAAAACACACTGCACGATCATGTGGATGGGACATGGGACATGCCAGCACCATGTGCGTCCACACGTATAAATGGGTGATGCAGAGTATGTAGCCAAGCAGCATATCTGCGTTGGTCCCATATTTGTTCTCTTTGAAACTTTTTCCGATGTGAGGGCAGCAAATCTAGTCCTGCACAAACTACCCGACCCCCCAGTTTCTTTCCCTTTTCAACAAAGAGTTCGGTTCCTTACAGATGTGTGTACTGGGTTACCCCCTTTTCCCTTTTCGACCAACAAAGCGGCTGGATAGCTAGTCTATACTACTTTCCCTCCCTCCTTTCCTCATTGAACCACGTCCTAGATTCATGCTCCACCCCACCGCACCCTTCTTTCCTCTTTGAACCAAGACCTAGATTCGACTACAGAATCGAAAAAGATCAGCATGCAGCTAGACCAATGACGGTTTCAAAGAAACTTATACCTTAGGGTCGTCGGGATGTGGCAAGGCGTGCGGCGGGAGGTCGGATCTGCCCACACTACGTACGGCAGCGAGGAAGAAGGGGTCGGTGGCCCTCCCGCACAGGCGCTGGGTGAAAGAGAAAAGCGCAGCCGGCAGTGGATTGCCTCCCTCGCCGAAGGCGATAGAGTGAACGCTGCACCTCCTCCCCTTCCCGTGCGACGGGATCCGGACGCCTCCTTCGCCAGCTGTGAGGGGGGTGAGAGAGACAGAGGCCACAACGCAGTCTTGTTTAGATCTGGTGAAGAGGGTGAGAGACAGTGAATATAGCAAACCCTAGCAAAGGAACGCTGAGCCTCCAGCGTGTATATATATGTAGTGCGGCGAGAGTGTGGAGAGTGCAAACCCTAGCGAACAAGCGCTGAGGCTCCAGCTTATATATATACTGTAGTACGGACTGAGCTCCGGTGCCTTAACTGCACCTGCTTTTGGCTGTATGACAGGTGGGCCAGCCACATTTTGGGCCCACCTGTCATAAACCCAAAGGCAGGTGCACTAAAGTCAATGAAGCTGCGTCCATATAGTACTCGTGTATACGACTAATATATAGTGGAGTGGTTTTCTTATTCTCTCCATAACAATCGTTTTAAATTGTGTAAGTACGAAACGAAACTCTTTATTTAACGTACCAGTGAAGAAAACTACTACTCCCTCTGTTCCTAAATATTTGTCTTTCTAGAGATTTCAACAAATGACTACATACGGAGCAAAATGAGTGAATCTACACTGTAAAAAATGTCTATATACATCCGTATGTGGTAGTCCATTGCAAACCACTTGAAAGACAAATATTTAGGAACGGAGGGAGTACTTCCGATGAACTAACGATCCACGCGTCCTGGTCGCACTTCCTGTCCTTCACGTGCGGTACACTACCCTCCCTTAAGTGAACAACCACACATGCGCCAAATTATCGGAAACGTGTGAGAGTGTGTACAAATAAAGAATTTTAATTTCAATTATCGGAAAGGTTTGAGAGTATGTACAGTTTGCCCTCTCTAATAATTATGGTTTGTTGTGTTCGGCCTAAACTTGGTCAAACTTTACAAAGTTTGACTTCAGTCAAATCTAATATGCGGAGTAAATAAAAATGGAGGGCTACTACGTCCATCCGGGTTTTTAGTCCACACCATTTTTTAATCAAAGTTAATAGCTGGACAAATAAAATTACAGGGGAGCTGGAGACAAAGTTGTGAGAAGGCTTAGAAATCAATACAAAACTTATGCTCTTAGTACCAACGTCGATCCTTCTTCGAGGAAACATTTGGTTCATAGCCAATTGTGTGATAAAATTGCACCAACGTGAAAGACGACTGCGTCTCCAACGCAACCAAGGTGAACTGACGAAGGATATCATCTTTGTGGGTAACAAGCAAAGAGCACTGATGGAAGACAACTTGTTTTTCATTGAAAATCGATCAGCTTCACCAGCCGACGCAACCATGAGGCGCAACCATGAGCATCGATAGGTCATCGTGGTGATGCATCATCCATTTGGCATCAAGTTTGGGTGAGGCACCTATGAAGTTCGACAAATCCTCACTGTGGTCTGTTTCTTCTCAGTAGTCAAGCTCGAGGAAGGAAGAACCACGTGGCAGAGGACAGTGAGGCGGAACAACAATGGCCATCCAATTTTGTGCAGTTCCACTAAAATTGAGGAAGACATGCCCGGGTATGGAGATACGCATCGCTGTTTCCAAAAATATAAAAAAGGGATATAGTGTTGTTACTTTGTTTTACAAGATTAACAACGACATCTCAATTGTCAATAAGAATTATGAAAAGTACACCAACAAACAGAAGCATCATGATTATCTTGATGGGAACTAAACCAGGATACCCGAGAAAAAAGCATTTCTTCATTTAACCAGTGATAGTATTAGATTAGCAGCAGCAATAGGAGCATATGGACAATGACCGCACAACCACCATGTACTTTTTGTCGAAACAACATGTATACCTCCACCGAGGCATAAATCAGGACAACTTTTCGAGTGGCATTTCCTCTATAATAGTAGGTGATGTTGGACCAGCCGACGAACCCTAGCTACTATACATGGGGAGCTGGGGAGTAGTCGCATAGAAGAAAACCCGCATGCAGCGACCTGGGGAGCTGGACCAGTACAAGAAGTTATACCTCAGGTGGGCGAGATGTCGCTTAGGCGGGCGGGCGGGATCTGCCCACACGACGGCAGCGAACAAGGGCGCGGAGGACCTTCGTCCGCGCCAGCGCCGGCTCCGAGAGGACGGTGCGCATCGGCTTCCTCCATCGCCGACGGCGACAACGTCAACGCTGCACCTCCTCACCTCCCGCAGCGGACGGGATTCGGCCGGATCTGTGACCACCGGTGAGGAGAGAGATAGTGTGGACACTGTCATCTTGTTTTGATATGGAGAGGGTGAGAGAGCGAGACGCGAGAAACTCTATCAAACAAGAGGCTATAATGGAGTAAAACAATCTCTCCATAGCAGTGGTTTTAAATAGAATACGCGCGTTCCCGGAAAAAAGAAACGAAAACTGGCGGACAATTTTTTAACGTACCAAGAAAGAAAACTCGATCAAAAACACGCCCCCGCTTCCAGGTCGCGAGAGTCGTCGCGCACACACACATAGACATAGACATGCATATCCGTGTTTACGTAAAATTCCATTTCCATCTCCATCTCCAATCATATTTGTCCAACTGGCACATTATTTACGTTGTTAATTATATACGCGGCAATATTAACGTACAACATCTCTTGTTTGCGGGCGTCCGGACCGCTGCCACGGCCGCTCCTGACCAACCCGAACCCTCTTCATCACCCGCGCGTGCTTCCCGCCCGAAACGGTCAGTGCCGCATTCATGCCCGGCCAGAGCGGACGCGACCTCTCACTGGCGCCGGCATTGAAGCGGCGCGCCGGCCGAGAGAGCGTCGCCCGCGCCGCTTCCTGGTGCACGCGACTGCTCCGCGTTCAAAGGTCGCAATAGCCGGCCACAACATGCATGTAAAAAGTTCTTGGGAGTCCGTGCTACAGCTAGCTGTCCTCCCCCAACTCGTCAATCTCTTCCAGTAGTACTAGTACTCCATGGCGCGATCCATCGACAAGCAGGCGGGAAAGTTATCGTATACTCGGTTTGCGGTGAGTGGCATGCCGAGCGACCGTGTGGGGTCGAGCCGTGGAGGAGGGTGAGACACGAACGCGACAGACGTGATTTAAACGTTGGTTTTGCTCGATGGCGCGATCCAACGAAACGAAACGTTGGTTTCTCTCCGTTTCCATTTTTTCTCCGGAAAAACGGAAACTTTCCACTCCATTTTCATTCCTACTCCAAGGTTGCCCCGTTACAACATTCCATCAAATACAAAGGAAAACTAACACGCATGCTGATGCATCTCAATGATTCACAGATCATAGCCAATATTTACTTCACAACTAAAGACAAAAGTTGTGAGAGCGTGTACGAAAGAAAAACTACTGATGGGGTCACTACGACTTAAACCCTAAACCCTAAACAGGATTTAATTTCCTGGCCAGGTAGAACCTGTCGAAGGAAAGACGGCTGGCACCCTCGGATCATACGATGCTTTTGTGCAGTTCCACTAAAATCGAGCTGAGCATCCCTGATGGCAAAGATATTGAAGAAGTGTGATTAGAATAATAGTACTGGCACTAGTTCATGAGACATAAACTCATCACAAGTAGAAGCCGGTAGAAGTAGAGAAAGATCGACATGGAGATGGAGCTACGTGGGGAGCTGCGGCAGTGGAGCAAGCCGGCTCCAAAAGGAAGATGGACTACCTGGGACGTCGGGCTGTAGCTAGAAGGGCGGTTGGGACGCGGCATCGGCCCATACCGCGGTGACCCCCGATTGGGACGCACCGACTGTGGATTTTCTCCCTCGCCGATGTCGACCGCGTCTACGCAGAACATTGTTCCCTTCCCCCAGCTGCGGGATCAGGCCGGATATGTGACCAGCGGTGTGGCCACCGTCGTTCTATGCTTGTGAAGAGAGCAACCCAAGCAAGCAGGCTTGTAGCTTAGGCTCCTGCTAGTGTATATATAGTGGTTTTCTTTTTCTCTCCATATCAACCATTTTATATTGCGTACGTGTCATTGAAGAGTGAAATGATGGTTGCTTCTTCCGACTAACTTACTGTGTGATTTGACTGCTCCTTTAGTGGCCCCTACACGTACTCCCCCTACGTGTATGCAACAGTCACACGTACACATGGACGCAAAAACGCGCGCGACGCCCTAATGCATGCATGTCCGAGCACACGACGGAACACACACGGTCACGCTCAAGTGCTCAACCTACACGTGCATGCACACACATACTCAGCCAGGGTGAGCTAGTGACCGTATAAACACCGGAAAATGTATATATTGAGCGCAATGAGCGTATTATGAAGTCCACTGACCGTATTTTTACAAATATACAGTGACAGACAGTGTATTTATCTCGTTTGAAATTAAGCCATATTAACCGGAGAGGAGGCAGTATGGACTAGCATTACTTTGTTGTGTCCCGTCAACTTGCCGAACGAGGAGAAGCTTGCAGGACGGGAGAAGCTTGCGCGCGGTGGCTCGCAGGACAAGGAGAAACTTTTGACTAATGCAAGCTGTCCTTCGCTCAGGCGGTGGACGTGCAACAGTTAATTCGGTGTCAGATTGCCAGAAGCATACACTATACTAGTACTATTATTGTTGCACTTCCCGAAGAGGCGAACAGCCAAGCGCAAAGTTTACTAGTACTAGTACTACTACTATAGTCTATAGAGGTATGTACTATACTAGTACTAGGAACCGGATGGAGGAGCGTCTGCACTCTTATTATATTTTTAAAATGTGATAAAGCAATCTTCAACACATTTGGTTCTCTTCGAGGGTTCTCGCATGTGATAATGGAAGTTGATTGCATGGAACACTCGCCACAATTCTCGCTTAATTCTGGCTCATATCCTGTTACAAATAGGAGCGCTCGGTAATATTTCCTCTTTTTTTGTTATTCAGCATGTAAACAGGTCAGCAAACCTTGCGGCGCATCTTTGTGCGAACCGTGCTTGCTGCACTTTGAATGTGGCCGAGAGCTGGCTTGATGAAACACCTCGCTTCCTACTTCTTTTTTTGCGGGGTACCTCGCTTCCTAGTGACCAGTGTCTTGGCTGATCGTCCTAAGAATGCTTATATATGAATAAAGCTCTCTCATTTACCCGCAAAAAAGATTAAGCCATATTAACCGGAAAGGAGGGAGTATGGACTAGCACTACTTGTTGGTGTGTCCCGTCAACTCGCAGAACGAGGAGAAGCTTGCAGGACAAGGTGAAGCTCGCTTACGCCTTTTGACTAATGCAACGTACCCTCGCCCAGGCGGTGGACATGCATCAGTTCATTCGGTGTCAGATTGCCAGAGGCATACACTGTAGTACCGAACATGCGGAGTACCATCATTGTTCGACTTCACGAAGAGGCGAAGAGCCAAGCGCAAGGTTTAGTAGTACGAGTAGTACTACTACTAGAACCGCATGGTGGAGCCTCTGTACTCTTATTTTTTTAATCTCTGATAAAGTACACATTTATTCCGGAGAAGGGCGGAAAACGGCAGCCCAACATGTAATGATGATATCGATCAACCATGCTCGAATATATCTTGGCCTCCGTGCGAGCCCGTCTGTGTGTTCTCGCTCCTCGTCTCTCTCAAGGAACGGCGGGTTGGCCATTTTGCCGTCAATTGAGATCGGTTTGCTCACACTCCGGTCCCACATGTCAGTGATATGCCAAGAGGAGGTGCGTTGACCGACTGGCCATACGCGTACTTGGTTTTGCACCTTCATACTACTCCTCCCTCCGTCACAGTTTACAGGGCGCGCTTCATTATGATGCATTTCTCTCAATGCATTTCCACCACCAGAGAGACTTTAGACGCGTTTGGTTTAATGCTCAATTAATTAGGGCGTGGTAACCGCAATTTTCTCTCGATGTAGTACTACGGAGTGGAGTAAGTGCATGCATGTGTGTACCCGGGGTGGAAGCACTGCATGCATGTGTGTACGCATTATTTCCTCTAGTAATAGACGCCGTGCTATAACTACCAATGCTATTTTTCAGGCCGATCGCTAGTCGCCTTGGTCCCAGAGATTTTCTCTTTTTCTGAAGCGCGCTCTATAAACAGTGACGGATGGAGTAGTATGAGCGGATTCAAAGAAGAGCGTATTGATGGTTGCTTCTTCCGAGCAACTTACAGTGGGAAAGGTGGGGCTTATGATTTGACTGCTCATTACTCACTATTAATGCGGCGCAACGACCGGTCTGAGTCTCCCATGCGGCTGTGCACTACCCCCTCGGTTCTTAAATATACTCCGGAGTATTTGTCTTTCTAGAGATTTCAACGAGTGACTACTCAAATATTTGTCTTTTTAGAGATTCAAATGGACTACTACATACGGATGTATATAGACATATTTTAGAGTGTAGATTCACTCATTTTGCTCCGTATGTAGTCACTTGTTGAAATCTCTAGAAAGACAAATATTTAGGAACGGAGGGAGTACACATACGAAGCAAAATGAGTGAATCTACACTCTAAAATATGCCCATTTGAAATTTGTAAAAAGACAAATATTTAGGAACGAAGGAGTATAATTTTGTGCATGGCACATGGACCCGGATGCCGAAGAGGCTTCTGGCAATGCTATCAAGCTTCCAGCATTTGTTTACATAATTGACGTACTATACAAATAATTTTCCAGCGACATGAAATTGTACAATGGTGTGAGCTTTCAGCTTTTGTTTCGTGTGTCTTGCCATCGATGCTCTTTCGGAAACAATAAAAAACTAACTTCCTTGCTAATCAGAGCTAATATTTACATCACAACTGAAGACAAAGTTGTGAGAAGGTGTTAAATTAAAATTGATCCATGCTTTCATTGGCAGCAACGTCCCCCCAGCTCTGTCTAAATCAACAAGGCATGTTGGGAAAAAAGTAGCTGTCTGGAGCATGCAACATTCCGATCATTTTGTGCAGTTCCACTAAAATAGAGCTGAGCGTCCCTGTTCCAAAGATATTAAGTGTGATTACGATAATAGAGGACTGCTGATGAAACAATAAACACACAAATAGAAGCCGGTCACCTTTGCAGTCTCTCTTAAGACTAACTAGTTGGAGAAGATTAGGCTCGGAGTTGGATGAGGAGGATAGAGCAAAACCAATCTCCCTTTGTGCAGTCGCACTGAAATGTAGAGACGTTGCCCGTGTGACATTTTGGTAGAACTGCACAAAACACTCTTAAGAAAAAAGTGATTTGTGCAGTTCACCAAAAGGTCGCAATAGCAACGAGGTGAAATGGATAGCCCTGTTTGCAAAAAAGAGGTAGAAAGGAAACAATTACTGGCCAATAACAGTTGATGACACATGCGACGACAAAAAAGAAGCATATTCCTTGTCCTAAGGGAAGATAACAACACGGTTGTGTTTGTCTAAAACGGTGTGAGGACGAGATTGCAATATGGAAAGTACGCCGGACGAGCTACGTTTTGGGCAAAGAACTATGGAAGATCCACATGCAGCGACGTGGGAAGACGGGCAGTGGAGCAAGGCCGGAGGGGATACCTGGAGGTCGTCGGGATGTAACTAGGTGAGCGGCGGCGGGCGGAATCTGCCCATACTGCGGCAGCGAGCAGGTGGCGTAGGCCCTACCACGCCGGAGCTTGGTCAGAGAGAACGGCGTGTACCGCAGATCGGGACGTGCTGCCTCGGCGCCGTCGAACGGAGAAACGATGCACGTCCTCCCTTTCCGCCGGCGGACGGGATGCGGCCGGATCAGTGACCAACGGTGAGAGAGAGAGAGGCCACCGCAGCCTTGTGTGAGATACTCTGAAGAGAGACAAACCAGGCAGGCAGGCTCCATTGTATATAGTGGAGCGGACTACCTTTTTCTCCATAAAAATCATTTTATATTCTGTGTACGTGCCATTGAGCGATATAACTTTATTTAAAAATAACGCGCCAACGCATCAAGTCGAACTTTGTTTCGTGCACGCGTGGTACACGACCTCCGTAGGTAAACAACCGCTACACGCGTTCAAATTAGCACGTGGGCTGCCATTTCGTACAGAAATGAGCTCCACCGTGTACCCGCGCGGGTGTGGCTGGGCACGAAGCGTGAGTACGTGCACGGTGCACCTATTCTCTTCTTGTATACGTACACCACCTACGTGGGGTTGTGTGAGAGAGATACAAACGTAGAGAGATATAGTGTGTGGGTTCGTGAGAGTTTTTTTGGGGGGGTGGGGTCAATCAAAAAATGTAACATATGCAATGTGTGTGAAATAGAGTCCTGGATATATCATATATATAGAGGGGGCGATCCACGAGAAGAGAGTGGAGGTATCATCGGCTTGAGGTGTCCATAGAATCGAAGAGAGGGATGATGTGTGTGTGTGCGCGCGCGCGATCGATAAAGAGTGCCATCGAATTTGTGTGTGCCCACGTCAAAGATATAGAGTGGCTGGCCTACTGGAACGTGAGAGGGGACAGGTGCAGTTTGTCTCTGTGGCATGGATACCTACCTACAGCGCTCGACTATCGGTGTGTGGTGGGGGGGAGGGAGGCCTAATTAACTATAGAGGTACAATGGCTGGTATATGTGTGGAGGAGGAGAGAGGCCTACCTCGTGTATTAAGGGAGATCGATCTACCTCATGTATTAAGGGAGATCGATCGGCATCCATGCATATGTGTAGGAGAGGAATAAGGTTGGGAGAGAGACAGAGCTAGAGTGTTGGAGGGGGTGGTAGTGGAGTTGCTTCTAACAAATGGTGGGATAGGCTTGCTAGACAACCGGAGGGCACGCCTGCAATATCAATAAGGGAGGGGATGGCTGCCTGTCTGTGCACGTGTGTGTGAGAGACAGGTCAATAGGCATGCATGAATGATGAGGGGGGCTATATGGCTGTGGTAAGCAGACATAACTACATAGGAAGATCAATCGTCCTTTGTCAGAGAAAGGAGAGACATAACTTGTGAGGTACGTCGATCGATGGGGGGAATAGTTAAAGTCGACCTAGGTATATGTTGGGAGATCGATCGGTATACATGCATGTGTGTGTTAGAAGCAAATGAGGCACGGGGAGAAGGATAGAGAGAGAGGGATGCATCTAGGAGGTGGTGCGAGAGTCATACTATATCGAGGGGGAGGAGTGTGCGAGTACGAGATCGATGAAAAGAGTGGTGGGAGTGAGGCATGGACGGTGATAAGAGAAGAGGGGAAGCTTGTGTTTTGTGCTAGGCACACCTGGCTAGAGAGGCATATCGATCGATGTGTGCCGTAAAGAAGGAGCTGGGGGCCTACACACACCGTGGGTGAACGACCTAAAGTGAAAAGACGAATTTGCGCGATGGAGCTAGAGAATGCTGAGGGAGGGTGAGAGGGATGCGGGCGTCTGCATGCACGAGAGAAAGTTAGCGCTAGCTAGCTACAAAGATAAGAGGATTGTGTGGGTGTAAAAGACGAATAGAGATCATACTTCATTATAAAAAGCGAATTCGGATATTTGAAGAATTTATCATAGTGTTTTAAACCGACGCATGTGTGAATATATATAACGGTGATACACATGGTGTGGTTATGAACATGTTATACTACATATAATATATTTTATCTCTACTCTTATAAAAAACGGAGTTGTTGATGATGGTGCCATCCTGCAATATAGGCCGTCCGATTTATATCTGACGGATAGGAAGGAAACTATGGCAATTTTGAAAAAAGATACCCACACCCCTCTCCATATTTGCAAATTAGGCCTCCCCTTGATCATGTTGATGTTCTGTGGAACGCATGGGCATCTTGCTAGTACTACGTATAACATATAGAACATTGATCATAATTTGGGCTAATGTGTGGCTTTTGCAGCTCAGGTCTAAATACTTGTCATAATGTAGGGGGCGGGGCACTATACTATGTGTGATAAACACGGTGTACACGTATGGAACATGGTTTAGATTATGAATATATAGTTAGTACATCAAATGTACTATTATTTGGAATCAACATCAAGTGTATTCAAAAAATAGAATTCGAGTTCATGTAGTACACATAGTTCATATCTATCTCTATAGTAATCATGTGGTGTGTTATTAAGGTAATACACGAATGATGGTTGAAGTTGGCAACAATCATGATTGTAGATTGTTATTGAAATAGAGAAACGAATTCAAATTCAGTTCAAATTGCAGCGGTAGTATAGACATTTGGAATGCACTAAAATGTTGGTATGAGTAGGTTACATGCATTATACAGCAAGCGAAAAAAATTAATTGGACATAACATGGATTCATACTACCGAATAACATTTAATTGCACTAAATTGTTGGTATGAGTAGCTTTAAATATCATTTTTATAGTAAAACGGGGCAAGACTCTCTCTTTGTGTGGTGTGAATAGTTTTATTTTTTTCGTTTTATTTTTGGTTGAGGGAAGTGCGAATTGATTTGGTACGTACAAGTACAATATTACACGTTAGGCTTGTCCCTAAAATTCAACCCGCGCCTTGTTATATCCCAAAAATTCAGATATCGTGCTCCCAAAACTGGCGCCTTCACAACCCGCCTTGCCTTGCTATCCCGAAATTACAACGCGCACGAAAACTCCCTCCAGCTTCCAAATCCCGACACGCGAAATCCCCCTTCTAACCCTGAGCCGAAAGGGTCGCTAGTTCAAATCGGTGGGGGGTACTTTTGTAACACACCGTACATTTTGGACAAGCGCGTCCCTAAGTCATGGTTCACCCCCTCCCATCGCCTCCTTTTTGCCATTCGAAATCCCAGGCCGCCATAACCTCTCCGCTCCAGCCGCGAAACCCCACCCTTCTCCGTCCGCCACCTCACCGCTGCCCAGCCGGAGCCTCTTCCCTGACGACGTCGTCCACTGCAACAGCTCGACGTTCCTCGTCCACCTCCCCGGATGAGGATCCATCGTCCATCTCGTCGTCCCGCCGGTTCAGCCGCCCCGTCCTCCACCTCCAAGGAGCTGCTCCGACGATCACCTCGTCTATCGCGACTACTCCATCCCCACAACGCTGCCTTAACCTGCTCCATCGGAACCGCAGCATCCTCACCGACTCCTCGGACGAAGCCGAGGCCTACTCGACGCCACCAAAGAGGTTGTACACTCATTGCATCGCACCTTCTCCTTAGCTCGACCTCTCGGCGCTGACGGTGCTCCATCCCACACCCCCATCGAGCGACTACCTTGAAGCCGGCGCCGCGGGTGACATCTGCTGCTGCTTCGGCTCTCGCTCGATCGCTCGCTCGCCCAGCTGCTGCTGCTGCTGCTCCGGCTCTCGCTCGCGCTGCTGCTGCTGCTGCTCTCCCCCTCGCTCGTGCTGCTGCTCTGCTCCAATTTAGCTACACTTCAGTCGACTGAATCGACTTTTGGGTCAGTCGATTTTCAGGGGGTGGGGGGCTCGCCGGAGTTAAGGAAGAACCACCCGCAGCGGGGACGCGGCCTCGCCGGAGAGGTACCCCACTATCTATCTTAGGGTTCAGGGTGGGGGCGGGGGCCCTATAGGGCTGGCCGGGGTGGCGGCAGACCGGCGGTGGGGAGTTGTTTCGGGGCGGTGAGGCGGCGCTGGGGCCGGCGGTTCGGCCGGTGGTGGCTGGCGGCTCAGGGGGGGTGTAGGTTGAAGATGAACTGCAGGCCCTCCCTAAACTACATGTCAAGTGCCTCTCTGCTACCATGCGTTCAGTTTTGACAGTAACATTCTGATTCCACAGTAAATTTCAGTTTCGACAGTTAAGTTCAGAGTCAACAGTTTTTACCTCATCTGTTGTAGTCAGGTGGTTTTTGGTGATGTAAATTTTACATCTATTTTACATCATCGATTGGAGATGCTATTAGAATCCCACTTGAGATTGATGATGTCTGTCTTGTGCTGCTTCAGCCTTGACATCTTACGGCTCACCGGGGCTGCTCCAATGACAGAACGATCCATCACAATAGAGCAGTGCCCTGGACGCCGTCTACAGATTCCTCAGATCTTCCTCCACACCTCCGACAGCCACCTCTGCCTCAACTGCTTCAGTGACCAACCCAATGATGCTGAGGTCGACACGGCTACGGCCAAGAGGTTGTACACTTGTTGCATCACTTATTACTATACATTCATGTCGATCCATTAGGGCTATTTTGGTTCGACGGAAAAACATAGCAATAGGGAATTTTCCAATGGCACTCTACTATTCAATTATTCATGCATTTTGTTGAAAGGAATGAAGCAAAACATCCACCTGGACCTACTTTTCAAAATCCTATGCATGAAAACAAGACCAAGTGCATTAGTGGCAGAATAACATTCTAACTGTACACGCTTTCATATGGTTTCACTTTATTTTGGCCATGTTTCTTTGCATTCCTCTGCTCTTCCAATTCCTGTAAACCAAACACCCAAGTTGACAGAAATCCTGTGTTTACAAATGCTCTGTTTACCATGTGCATTCCTATCCTATTCCGGTGTTTTTCCTATCCCTGCGTTTTTAGAATCATGCAAGCCAAATGAGCCCTTACAGAATTACTTCAGTTACAGGTAGGTGTCGAAGGGAACTTTGTGTGGTTTGTCCTGCTCCTGCCGCGACGTCGTCCACCTCACCTGAGGTGCTCCATCGACAGAAACATCCACCAAACCAGACATCACGACTCCTGACCGTCTTTCGCCGCCTCAGATCTCCTTCCCTGCCGCCGGCACCCACCGCAACGGCATCACCATCATCGACTCAGCAGATGAACCTGAGGAGTACACGGGTCCACAAGAGAGGTCGCACTCTTTTGATTCTGCTTATGTTATGCATTGCTTAAAATTACCTGCTACTTTATCGTCCTGTTCACCTCTTGGACTCCAAGTCAGGTCCAAATTAATGTTCAAACTTGAGTTCTAAATTAGTTGTGGGGCACATATCGAGGAAGCAATGAATAGTATCTCTGTCTAATATCTGGTTCACCTAGGGTATGCCTATGTTGTTCATCTTGGGTGGGAAACAAATAGTAAAGCAATCATCATCTGTCTTTTTATTAAATTAAAGCAATCATCAGCCTGCTATCATTATTTTTGGATCCATCCACTGGTTGTTACCATCACTCTAAATTTCTGCATGCTCTCCTTACATAATCTCACCATATTTTTTTCGTATGCATGTCAGATATTGTACACAGTCATGCTGAACATGTAGAGAAAAAGAGAAGAGTTTTGCGCGGCAATACAATGTCATGCAGACATCGCTCCATGGTGGATTCAATGGCAAACCCTCCCCACCCCTCTCCAGAATTGTAATCCAGAGAAAGATATCTGTTCTGAGGCGGATTCAGACGCCGCTGACCACTCCTATTTACCCCCCAAGGTGTTTGCTCTACCTTGGCATGATGATGTTAGTCATATCATGCATATGTTGCCTTGCAGTGCCTACTTTTGACATCATATATGTCATCTGCTTAGTTTAGACATGTTCTGTCGCCACTTGTTTAGTTTCTATATCATATATGGGAATTATGCAGTCTCATGTCTTTTAGCCAGCCATAATATATGTGAAATGTGCAACGCCATCCTGTTTAACCAGGCACCATATATTTGAATGATATCTTGCCCATCCTTTTCTTCATTACATTTCCATTTGTCGACAATGTTTGTACATTAAACTACTCTTCCTGTGAATCAGCCATTTGGGTGGGAGATTGAAAAATCTGGAGTGAAAACAAGGCCTTCTGAGCAGGCAGTGCTACCTGTCGAAGCAGATCTCTTGTTGGGTCCCGATAGCTCCTCGTAGATGGATTCAGAGACAGATGACCAGTCCTATTCCCCCACCGAGGTGTATGCTCTAACTTGGCACGGCATTTTAGTTATTCATCATATCTTTGAATTATGTTATGCTATGCTATCCAGTTTAGATAGACATCATATATGTGAAATTATGTCATGCTATCCGTTTTAGTTAAACAATATACATGTCAACTATTTCATCTCCTCTTTTTTCCACACTATCTATTGCATCTGTCTCTCATACAATGTCTGTACATTCAACTATGTTTCCTGTTTATCAGCCATTTGAATTGGAGCGGGTGATGCCAGCATCTAGCGGACTAAAAACATGGTCTTCAAATAAAACAGTGCTACCTCTTGGTGGAGATAGCACCCCGGTTGTACATGCACGAGAACCAGCCCTACCACACATAACCCAAACTCTCGCAGATTGTACCCCTACTGCGATGGAGAGAGAACCAGCTTCACCCAATCTAACCCCAACCCCAGCAGATAGTAACCCAGTTCCTATTGACACAGCACCATCTCCACCACAGAGCTCCAAACAAGAGCAGTTAGTAAGGTAGCTCCAGTGCCCAAAGGGCCAGTACTACCACGGCGAACCCCAACTCCACCAGTTAGTACGCCTATTCATGTGGAGGAAGCACAACCAGCTAGTCGTACTTTAGCATCTATCGCATTTGATGTTGTTAAATCGTATGTGCGTATCTTCCCATCTTGGAAATATTATAATGAAGATGAAGGAAAATGCCAGTTGCAGGTGTTTGTCCAGGAGTTATGTGTAAGTAATGTTATTCATGGCAATTACTTTGCTTTGTCCCATACATCCTACCTCCATGATGCTTATAATACAGCAAATTTTCCCATTTTTCTCTATAGAGAAGGACTGATTTGGAAACTCAGGATGAGGTAACCTGTGCTAATACCTCTGCTATCTTCAAAAATGCTTGGTGGCAGTATCGGAATTACCTGAAGAAAACGTACTTCATCGGTAAAGAAACTCATCAAATTCCCTTACGTTCTCCTGAGACACATTTACTGGACGATGACTGGGAACGCCTTGTTCTGTAATGGTCCCGAACCAAGAATGTGGTAAGGTTTGTGAGCTCATTTTCTATTTTTAAGTACTATATTCTTGTGTCTTACTGTACTCTGTTCATGTAGAACAAGTGCCTAAACCTGAAGAACAACTGTTCTAATTTAAGATTCCATTGCTATCATAGTTCCAAAAAGTGCTAGGCGTTAATTGTGCGTTTTGCCACCGCCTTGCGCTTTACTGACCAAAGTGCATGCTTATGCGCAGTTATGCACAGATTAAGCGTAGTTATGCGCAATGCGTTTCGCCAACCCTAGAGCCTAGGCGCGCTTAAGCGCTCGCTTAGGCGCGCCTTTTTTTAACTATGATTGCTATCGTGCATACTGCTTTGCTCTTGTATCACTGTATTTACTCATACAAACTTATTTTTTAATTAAAGGATCCAATCGAAACTCCAATGGCACAACAGGTATGTTCACGCATGTTTCTTTAACAGGCTTGCTCTTATCAATAGCTCTGTTGATTTCAATTTCAATTGTGTATACAGTTGACTTCTCATATCATGCACATTACTAGCACCACAACAAAGCAAATAGTGTTGTTGTACATGTAGACCCATGGTACCCATCTGAAATCTTGTTGTGCCGTGTAGTTTCCCACGCTTTGTATTCTTTCACTGCTGCTTTGTCTTGAACTGATATGATTTGAGCCGTGTCTCTATTTTGATTTGGCAAGACAATGCAGTGACCATAGGACATAGATATATGTTTGGTTGATGCTTTTATTATGTACTAGTACTTGGCAATAGAAGACTTGGTAGTTTACTCATGTCCACCTTACTAATGATTTGGTTCACCGAAATGAGTTTCATATACTAGTACATGCTAAACTGTTATGTGTCTGCTTGTTTCTTCTTTTAGAATGCTGACAGAATATTGGGGAAGAGTGCCTTATTAAGTAATGGTAAAGGAAGTAATGCAGATAAGGTTCAGTATAGTGACACATCCTTGTTGGTCTCCAACAAAGCTGATAAAACAGCTAAGGAAGACTATCTCGAAGACAGTGAGACAACCCCAAAGTCCTCTCTTGGTTTAGTGTTGGAGTTACTGGCCACTACCGCTTGCACAAGCTATTCAAACTCACTGTCTGAATCAGTTTGGTTTCTTGAGTCTCAACTACAAGCTAAAAGACATCGATCAGCTGTGTTGCGACAAGAAGCGGAAGGACTACGGAAGTCCCTGGAGCATTCAGATGCATACTTTCTGGTGCAACAACAAGCGTTGGAGGATTTTAGCGCCAAACAGGACAAAGCTAATAAGCTTGCTAAGCTTATTGCCAGCATGGTGTATACCACGTTTCTTGAGCTCTTCTGAAGTTGTTTCAGTTATGCTCTTGTTTTGCTGCCGCGTTTATTTGCACTGGTGGCTAATTTTGACGGCCAGTGTATGTAATATGCTGCTTTGTTCCCTATATTTGCACTGGTGGCGAACTTTGATGCCATGTGTATGTAATATGTGTAATAGCGGTAATAGGCTAGCATTAATTGCTTGCTTATTTATTTCCTTATTGTCTTGTTTAGTTGTTTGCTTGTAGTCACTGCAGTTCTTTTTCTGTGTTTTTCTAGTGGCCACAATAACCTATCTTTGGAAACTAGGCCAAAATAATCATGGCAACACACGGACTGTTGTAACCATGGGCCTCCTGCGGGCCGTATGATCCATGGGCCTTCTACGGGCCATAGGATCCATTGGCCTTCTATACGGGCCATAGGATCCATGGGCCTTCTACGGGCCATACGATTCATGGGCCTTTTACGGGCCGTAGGATCCATGGGCCTTCTACAGGGCGTATCATCATTTCGCCAATCATGGGCCATACTATTCGTGGACAATAACGGGCCGTTAATAGGCCGTATTTGATAACTTTATGAAAACAGCCCAACGGGTTTTTTTTACATGAAAACGGCCCAACGTATTATCGGGCCACAAACGGGCCGACTCTAACCACGGGCTGAATTTGGCCCACAAGCAGAAAATGATAGTAACGAGCCGTAAGTAAACGAATGTGGAAATGAGCCCAAGAATAAATGGGCCCTGAGAAGGCCGAAAGATAACATGGGCTAGAAACGGCCCAACAGAATAATGGGCCGTTAATGGGTATAAAGTGATACACTGTTCATTACGGCCCAGTTTCACCACGTGTCGTTAATGGGTATAAAGTGATACGCTGTTCATTACGGGCCAGTTTTACCACGGGCCGTTAATGGGCCGAGAGTAATAAGGGCCTCATATGGACCGAAAGACGTCATGGGCCATACATGGGCCAGAAGTTAAAACGGGCTGGAATTATATTGGACGGCCCAGATGACGCTACCGGGCCTAATTCAGATAGGCTGTAAACGGGCCCTTGGTTAGCGGGCTGTAAATGAGCTATATGCGAACAGGCCGTTCACAGGCTTGCCGTGGGCCGGCCCGCCACCTTTTGACAAAGTCAAACGGGCCGGCCTTTTCACAGGAATGGGCCTCTGTTGGGCCGTGCCACGTGTCGACGTATCATAGGCGCTTTGGGTCCAATTAGTGGATGACATTTGTCCCAACGGTGAGCCGACACGTGTTTCCTCCAGCCAATGATGATTTTACACGTGGAAAATCCCCATTGGTCGGGGTTGTTAACGGGTTATCGGATCCAAAACCGGACCCGATAGCTTAACGGCGTTCCGTTACGGTGGATGCCACGTGTCGGTCACCCTTGACGAAAGCACTTCTATGACGCGCGATTTATTGTCATGGAAGTGGACACTTCCGTGATGATAATTTTGGTAATGTCATGGAACACTTCTACGACAGCACAGGTATGACTATCTTGATTGTGTCATAAATTTGTCATGGATGTACATGCATGACAGAAAACGTGACCTACTGTGACAAACACGTATCATCACGGAAGTGTATTTTTTGTAGTGAAGAGTTCGAGCTGAACAATGTGTGGGAATTGGTCAAGCGTCCTGACCCTCGCAAGCACAATATCATTGGCACCAAATGGATCTATCGCAACAAACAAGATGAGCATGGTCAAGTTGTCAGAAACAAGGCTCGTCTCGTTGCTCAAGGATACACTCAAGTTGAAGGGATTGACTTCGATGAAACGTTTGCTCCTATGGCCAGGCTTGAAGCCATTTGCATACTGCTAGCCTATGCCAACCATCACAACATCCTTCTGTATCAAATGGATGTGAAGAGTGCTTTTCTCAACGGCAAGGTTGAAGAAGAAGTGTATGTTGCACAACAACCTGGCTTTGAAGATCCAAAACATCCTAATATGGTATACAAACTCAACAAGGCACTGTATGGCCTCAAGCAAGCCCCTCATGCTTGGTATGACACACTCAAAGACTTCCTGAAGAGCAAAGGCTTCAAACCTGGTTCTCTAGATCCTACCCTCTTCACGAAGACATACGATGGAGAACTGTTTGTGTGCCAAATTTATGTGGATGACATTATCTTCGGCTACTCTGACAAGAAATACAGTGATGAGTTTGGGCACATGATGCAAGCAATATCAGATGTCCATGATGGGTGAGCTGAAGTTCTTCCTAGGTCTTCAAATTCATGAGCAAAGCAACGGCCTCTTCATATCTCAAGAAAAATACCTCAAAGATTGCCTGAAGAAGTTTGGTATGCAAGATTGCAAAGGTTACACGACGCCAATGCCAACCAAAAGTCATCTGAGTCCCGACGCAAATGGTAAACAGTTCGATCAAAAGGTATACCGCTCCATGATTGGTTCTTTACTCTATTTATGTGCATCTAGGCCAGATATAATGCTTAGTGTTTGCATGTGTGCCCGATTCCAAGCGGCACCAAAGGAATCGCATCACTTAGCTGTGAAGCGAATTCTTCGATATTTGGCTTACACCCCAACGCTAGGATTATGGTATCCAAAGGGCTCAGAGTTTGATCTAGTTGGATTTTTAGATGCTGATTATGCTGGTGACAAGGTTGATCGCAAGTCTACATCAGGCACATGTCACTTTCTGGGACGATCACTTGTCTGTTGGTCTTCAAAGAAGCAGAACTGTGTATCTCTCTCTACTGCTGAATATGAATACATTGCTGCTGGATCTTGCTGCACTCAACTTATATGGATGAAGCAGACTCTCAAGTACTATGGCATCCATCTGAAGCAAGTACCACTCTACGGCGACAATGAAAGCGCCATCAAGATTGCCAACAATCCTATTCAGCACTCGAAGACAAAGCACATTGAAATTCGTCATCACTTTCTCAGAGATCATGTCATGAAGGAAGATATTGATATCATTCACGTCAACACTGATTTGCAATTGGCAGATATCTTCACAAAGCCCTTGGATGAGAAAAGGTTTTGCAAGTTGCGATGTGAGCTAAATATCTTAGAATCCTCAAATGTCCTGTAATTGGACACACATCCTAACACTTATGCATGTTGATGACTTAGATGTGCAACACACGAAGTAACGTATATCTTCAATCAATGAAGATATACACTCTAAGTGTGAATACATTAACGTGGAATTTGACTTCGGAGCGCCACGATAATTGTGCGCCGTGTCTAGGTCTAATACTTCCTATACGGTGGGTAACGCCACCACCAAATCTTTGTTTGAAGTGTTTCATTGGGCGTAGCATTTGCAAAGTATTCGCATTTGGTTTGTCTTCAACATTGATTTAACTTCATGTTTATCTTCACAATGTTGATCTGGTCTTTTCTAGTTATATACATATATTTGTGTTCTGTCCTCTACAGCATTCACTTATAGCTATATCTTCATGCTTGAATCTCTTGATCTAAGTGAATGTGATCGGACCCTAACCTCTTCTATGCTTCTACCTCAAATTTTATCTATCCAAATCATATGCATTCTTTTGAAACTGTCAAATGTCTTCTCTGCGTCCTTGTCAGTAGAAGATACAGAGACAAAAGTTAAATCTGTTTTAAATGCTATATCCTTATTGCCTGAAACCCAGAGAAGCCGGAACGATCACCCAACAGTCCAGGCGTGCGCGGGAACATGGAAAAACTTCCAATGTGTTGCATGCTTGCCATGTGTCCCTCAGATGTGAACCGCCAGGGACACCTGCGTAATTGCGTTGTATTGTCCCTTTCCTTATAAATATACAACTCACCGCGGTCACAATCTCCTCTTCCACCTCGCCACCTCGAACAAACCCTAACGCCTCCGCTAGCTCGCGTCGACGACGGAGAAGAAGCGCTTAGCTGCCGCAACCTCTTCGTCGCCGTCCTCACGCCGGCCGCGGACTTCGTCCTCTCCGCCGCCGCCGTAGGTGTCTTCTGCCGCCAAGTTAGGGCGCGGGAGACTGAACTGCTCGGCCTCCCTCACAACTTTCTCTAGCAGTTCTTCGTGCGGTAATTAAATCTTACTTTTACAGCCTTTTTGATTCACCAGATCCATCCTTTTTCACCAAAAGTGGTTTCTTGACTTCCATATCTGGATCTATCTTGTTCTGAATCTCATATCATGCCTAGTATATTCACTTATGCTTCACAACTAGTTAGATTCCTCACTTGTACTTATTCTTGGATTCGTACAAATCTGGAACTAACTCTCACCATATAAGTGAATGTCTTCGCGCTATGAGGTCAATGTCTTCAAACTGATTTATCTTCAAAATCTTCTGAGAATGCATATGACCTCTTCCCTTCCCTCGCACCTCAATGATGTCACAGGTACATGTCCGTGGGAGAATCACTTTGGTTCTCATAGTCTGCATTCATTTGCATAATTCTTATAGCATCACATCAATTCTCCTGAAGCTAGTTCCTGTCTAACCAGCAGACGGAAGCCTTTGACAGTTCTGAAGCCATTCAGTTTGAACTTCATGGCCACTGAAAAGTCAGCATGAAAGGGCGGCAGACAGCACCGTGGGAATACATCCAAAGATTTGCCACCTGATCTATATGAATTATACAAGACAGACCCTGAAGAAACCTATGGCGAACGCAAGACTCGAATCCAATGGATTCACAGATATTGGGCTGAACAATGGTTTCTATACAGATATGTGACTACTGAGTATGCGGAGAAGAATGCCATCAAGCGACCATGGGGGGATATTCTCTTCAAAAATCTTCCACCCAGGTCCAGAACTGAAGCCATTGGTCAAGGTTTCTATCCTTGCATGGTTCGCAGACCACAGCCAGAGAATGCTGACCCATCTTCTCTGCTATGGTGTCGTGACGAGAATCTGTTCAAGAACAATTACAAGTTTGCCGAGGATTCTGCTGTGAAGAATAAGAAAGCATTTGGACTCGACTTCAACCCCGGTCCATCTGTTCCTCGGGCTGATGGCACTCGTGATGCTGAACCCAATGTCATCGGGCCCTTCTACAACCTCGAAGGTCTCCTCACTAACATTGCTATTCAGGGGGCAGCCATGGAGCACTCTGATGACGATGCTAATACTGATGAAGCGCCTGCTCCACCTAAGCCATAGAAGCAGAAGAAAACTAGGGCTTCAAAGCCTCTGCTGCACCTAAAGCTTGGCGTGCGAAGCCACTGGCTACTGCGCCTCCTGAAGCAAGTGTGCAATCTGAAGATCTTTCTTGCATCTCCAAGAAGACCGAGAAGTCTTCAAAGAAGAAGAAGCCCATACAGAGTTCTGGGCAAGAACTAACCCCAGCTGCCGTTCTGAGGAACGAAAATGAAGCCATTGATCTGTCAATTGACGAAGATCTTGGCGATGATGCTCTTGAGCTACTGATAAAGAGCAAGCAAGAGGCGGAGATCTTCAACGATCTGCCCCTCTTTGATGTGGATATCTTGAATAACTTCATTGATGAATGGTTTGACAATCCAAGCCTCAGCATCGATGATCTTCAGCTTCCAATTGGCATCAGTGTCTCTTTCCATGGAGCCATTGCTAATGAGTTGGCTCTGGCTCAGAAGATCGTCGAACTGTAAAACAAAATCGACCATGAGAAAGCTCAATTCAAGAGGAACATGGCCAAGCTCAGTGTGGGTGATGTCCAAAGCTTCAAGCAGATGCTGCATGACCTCAAGGAGCAGTTTCACAAGAAATGTGAAGAAGCTAAAGGATCAAGAGAGCGGATGAAACTCTCCGCAAGTAAATGCGTTCAAGTTCATAATGAGGCTAAAAAGCGCAAGGCACTTGGGCGTCCTGGCATCGACCCCAAGATGGTTGCCAAAAAGAAGCCAGCTGTTGCCCAAGCTGAAGCATCGGGGCGGGAAGCACCTCACATTGTCTTCCCTGCCAGCATGACAGGCTCGACGCCTAAGGTCCCCACAGTAGCTTCAGAACTGAAGAAGACAAGGGCAGCTGAGGCCGAAGCAAGAAAGTGCAAGCACAAGAATGCCACTGATGATGCTCCATCGACCAAGAAGCCGAAGACAAAGTCTTCGAGGAAAAATCATGCTGCTGCCATAGAGCCACTCGTTGTCGAGCACATCTTAGTTGCTCGTCCTGCATCTGCAAACCAACAACGTCAGCTAGTACTTCATGAGCCTACTTCCATAGAGGCTCCTGAAGTTGAAGACATTCCAGCTATCGACCCCATCACAGCTGAAGACATTGGTCATCACGACAGTGTAGATGATGATGAAGTCCTTCCTCAGATCGAGCACCAACCGGTATCATCACCTGTTCTCACGAACAGCGAACTCATCAGCATTGGTCGTCCTTTGACGCCAATTGCTCAGGATGCATCGTGGGCTGATCACCCCCAAGACACACCAAGCCAAGACACACCCAGTACTCCCCCTCCTCAAGTCACCACTCCGGTACTTGATGATGACAATTACATGGTGCCCCATATCCAAAGGCGTCGCCCGCATTCCGCAGGCTTTGCAAAGGCCCTAGGCCACAGGTCGCCATGCCGAGCGTTCCAGAAGGAGAAGTGGAAAACAACTCAGTAGCACGTCAAGTGTTTCCTGACGCCACTCCAACTGCGAACGTCTCCGAGTCTGAAGCAAAAGCGGCTGAAGACATTCCAGCTGCATCAGCCGATGACAACCAAGAACCGCGTCATGAAGAAGAGCGAGTTGCCACACCCCCCATCACTCAAGAAAATGTTCTCGAGGAGAACGAGTCTGTGCCCGACCCTCCAGCTACTGAAGTGGAGGTTGAAAACACTGAGGCGTCCACCAACAACACTACTGAAGCCAATGACGTTGTCATGGCTGAAGCTAATGTGGCGCCTGAAGTGAATATGGTGCCTGAAGCTAATGTTGCACCTGAAGCCAATGTGCAGCTTGAAGCCCATGTCAATGCCACTGCTCCTGTACCACCTCCAAGGCCTCACACCATTGAGCAAGCATTTGATCGTGGTCAACTTGTCACTGTCCGCTGGCCAATTTTGGTTCCTCCACCTGCTCCCGGACCAAAATTTGACTACCATGTGGAGCATAGGCCTCAGGTCCAGAAGCCAAAGCCTCGACTGCCAAGATTTCCTGGAGCTGCAACTTCGCCAGGATCATTCAATTTCAATAGCTTCAATGCTCACAATACCTTCTTTGACAGTGCAAAGAACCCTTACTCAAGGCCAAGAATCTCGTCTGATCACTTCTGGAGCTATCAACAGCGCAGCTATTACTCTTGCATCTCATACAATCAAGGGCGAATCTTTCCTCACATGCGTCTGGATTGTGAAGCCATTGCCGGTCTGCCCTGCTTAGAAGAAGCCCTAGACTGCTTCAGAGATGCTGGACTTCTGCAATTTGTCACTGACAAAGAGCATTGGAATGAGGAGCTTCTGCTGCAATTCTATGCCACTCTTCACATTCCCGGCTACAACAGGGATCCGAATACTTGGGTCCTTGAGTGGATGACAGGTGATGTACACCATGAAGCCAAAGCCCAAGATATAATTGAGCTTACTTCCCTGCCCACTCCAGGTGAACTCCATGAACCTGGTTGTCAGCTTCACCGCAATGCATTGGAGAGCATATTTCAAAAGCCTGAGCCAAACATGAGTCAAATGCTCAGCATGATGAAGCCACTGCCACGAGATGCTGAATATCCAAAGGAATTCTTTGTTGAAGACCTAGAGTATCTGCCCCGCACCATTTATCATATTATAAGGCGAACTCTATGGCCTGTCAAAGGACATTCTCCTGTAGCCAAGCTTGAAGGCGCAATGAAGACATTGGTTTTCTATATCCTCAATGGCATCAGCTTCAATGCTCAAGATTTCTTCATCAGGCAACTTGCAGCTTCTTGAGTTGATCTCTTTGGCCTGAAATTTTATGCTCCATGGGTGATGCACCTAATCAAGCTTCACTCTTCTGTCAACTATCAGCCCTCTGCGTGCAACCATCTTATCTTCTTGCCAGAGGTTGATATGTCTATCGAAGCCATCTACCCTGAACCTGCCAAGGAGCCTATATATATTCACAATGCAGATCGCCAAAGCTTCACGCAACCTATTGAAGGAGTTCTTGCTGCAACTCGAGTTTATCCTCTGGCTGGTAACACACGTGCACCTCATCGTGCAACTACTGAAGCCACTGAAAGCACTATTGCTCAAAGGCCTCGGAAGCGTTCTCGCGTTCTCAATGACCGAGAGCTTCTCATGGCCCTGCATCAGAAACAAGATAAGCACCATGATTGGCTGAAGCATCAGATGTAGAGACTCTTGGTGGATGTTAATCGCATTCGCAATCTTGTCACCAAGAATGCCTTCGTATCACATGAAGCCTGTCGGAGGTCATGGAAGAGTCTGACTTTGCTGAGCTCCGAAGATGATCTTCGCGAAGATGGCTTCACTGAGTGCTACAAGTTTGATTCCACGCCTCCCCGCAATGCCGTCTTGCACCGTACTCCTTCCTTATAAGGCTCAGAGTATTCCTCCTCGGCGGCAACGGTTAATGCCAGAGTCGTCGATGACGAAGATGATGCTACTTCTCCAAACACTACTTCGCCGCGTCTCGACACTGCACCAGGCCCCTCTACACCACCGGACTCCAACGTCGACCCTGCACCTTCATCTTCTCCCGATGAGAATGAGTAGATGCTCTATGTCTTCAAACCTTTTTGGTCCTTACCGACAAAAGGGGGAGAAGCATATGCGTTGATAGTCTTCAAGCGGGTCCATATGGGTGGTTGCCTTATATTTTGCCAAGTGGTTACAACTCTCGTTTTGATACATTTGGTTCTTTTGGGTTGTAACTCTTAAACTTGATGGTCGTCTGCTACTTTGCTTGCTATTCTATGATGCGATGATAAATTCCACATGAAGTCATTCCGCAGACGTCCATTTTTCATTATGCATGTCATTATCTTTGCTATATCTTTATATGCATGATGAATTGTCTTCATATGTTGAAGAGGATCTCCACAAGTAAAACCTGCCATGTGCATTTGCATTCAAAAGCAAACTACTTATATGCACATCTGCAGGGGGAGCCTTTTGCTACTTATGAAGACAATACCTTAATCCTTACAATTTCACATACTTTTATCCCCGTTGAAAACTTCAACCAGTTTGTCATCAATCACCAAAAAGGGAGAGATTGTAAGTGCATCTAGTGCCACCCCTAGTTGGTTTTGGAGTATTGACGACAAACCTGGTTGAGGGACTAATGTGTTTGTGAGAATTGTAGGATAACACAGGTAGTAGTCCCTCATTGATTCGGTTTACCTACCAGACATGACCCCTAAAAATGTGTGAAGACATTGAAGACAATGGTGGTCTGTGAAGATATTCACAATGAAGACTATGACATGAGAAGACATCGCATGAAGACTATGGAGTGTGAAGACATAGTTGTTTTGTAGTTTCCTTTTCTTCTTTGTTGAGTCATAGGAACCACCGCACTGTTAAGTGGGGTCCAAGTGAACAAAGTCAGAGTGACTGAAGTGATGCTCAACCAAATCCTATGTCTTCGAGCGAAGACAATGAGAGAAAATCTTATCCAGAGATGGATAAGTCAGCTTTACTTGTAGCCCAAGTCAAGTTGCCGCGTGTGTTTGAAATCTGACCGTTGAACACGTGTCAGTTCCTTAGTGACCCAGGGTCATTTTGGACAAATCAGGTCGGGTTGCCTCCTGGCTATAAATAGCCCACCCCCTACACCATAAATTGGTGGCTGCTCAGAGTTAGTGCACGGCTTTTGTCGTTTGAGAGCAACCCACCTCCGAAGCATTTGAGAGAAAGATCCTTGCGAGGACAAAGCCCAAAACACCCAGAGCCAAAGAGTGTTAGGCATCACTGAAGTTTTTCTGTCCGCATGATCTGAAGACTTATTACACTTGAGGACTGTGAATCCTCCAGCCGGTTAGGCGTCGCGTTCTGAGCATCCAAGAGTCATTGTGGATTGCCGGTGAACGAAGTCTGTGAAGGTTTGGAAGTCTACCTTGAAGACTTACCAGAGTGATTGGGCGAGGACTAAGTGTCCTTAGCTCAAGGGGAATAAGGTGAAGACGCGTTCTTCTGAGTTGAATCTCAGCCTCCCTAACCAGACGTACAGTTGTCACAACAATTGGAACTGGTCCAAGAAATCCTTGTCCTCCCAAGCAACTGGTTCTATCTTCTCCCTCTCTTTACTTACAGTTTGTCCTCGTGAAGTCATTGCCTGCTTGCTTTATCTGATTGACTTCACTATGTGACGACTATTCTTGTTTGGCTTCGTACTATCTTCCATCCTGATCTGTACTACCTAGTTGCTAATAGTCTTTGTGCTTTCAATTCATTACTTACTTGACTATGGCTTGTCTAGTGTAGTCTACCTTTCGCTGCATATCAATAGGTTTATTTCTATCGTTTGTCTTCAAAGCCCCCGTGTTTTGAAGACTTTCATAAAAATCGCCTATTCACCCCCCTCTAGTCGATAACTAGCACTTTTAGTGCTTATTTTGGGAGGCTCTTGATATGTGTGCTCAGCTGAATATCATCAGGATCATGGAGTTCAACAAGGATTTTGATGCAGATATTGTGGCTCAATTTTATGCCACGGTTCACCTTGGCACTGATGAGGACAGGACTTTGACATGGATAACAAATGGCAAACTTCTCTTAGTTAAGTGGAAGGCTTTCATGGAACTTCTGGGTTATGAGGACAATGGGCTTGACAACCCAGTTGGCTTTCGCCCCCACAAGGAGGCCACCTCTACTCACAAGTTTGCTCTTTGGCCCTATAGCACGGTGAAGGTCAATCCCATCTTGAAGAACAAGACATATGATTTGTTTCCTTTTCAGGACATTCTTCATCGCATCTTCAGACACACTCTTTTCCCTCGGATAGGGAACTTGGATCAGGTGCACTCTTACCTTGTCGATTTATTGCTCTTCTGTTAGCATGAGAAGGAGGCTAGCACAAGAGAATCTCTGGATGCTTTTGCACGTCATGTGGTCGGAGCTGCTTTCTGCCATCACTGAGCGCAAGTGTCCCATCTATGGCCCCTTCCCGATGTTACTTATTGAGCAGGCTTGGTCACTCACCTGTCCTGACATCTTGCTTGAGACCGGTGACTTGATCTCTCATGAGATCGTTCGACTAAGATAGAAGGAGCACTGGGGCGCTCATGCTTCGGATTCTGAGGCTCCTTTGGGAGATGATGAGGATGAGGCTGATGAGGATGATGGGCCAGACTATGAGCCCTCTGGAGTGGAGCCATCTTGGGCTAAGAAGCTCAAACTGAAGATGAAGAAGCTTTTCTGTATGGAGTCTCACGGGCAGTATATGGCCCATGTGTCGGAGAAGAAATCTCGCAGTCGCCACAAGGCTCTTATGCGTCAGCTTGGTGTTGAAGTTAATAGTGGGTAAGAGGACAAGATCATAGACGAGGAGGAGTGGATCTCTCAGCACTGTCCCTGGACAGATTCTGAGACCGATCATCCTACTTCTGCAGATGATGGAGGCGCGAGCAGCCACGTGGACCTGTGAGGATAGGGATCTCTGGTGTTGCTATCACCTGTTACCATTGTAGCACTCTTTGCCCTTTTGGTGTTTCGATGCCAAAGGGGGAGAGAGTTAGGGATTTGCCAAGTTGCTAGTGCGTCTTATTTGTTGTGCTTTTCTCGCTCGTGAACTCTTTTATCGTTCGTTTGCTTTGGTTTGGTTTGTGCCTGTGAGACTTGGTTATCCTGCCATATGGTGTGAGACATATGCTATCTTATTATTATCCTATGGTTATCTAGTACCTTAGTAGTATGTGACCTGCATGTTTATCCTATGTCCTTCTTATGCCGACTTACTACTTCTTGCATCATAGTTTATGTTTCCCATATTGTAAGATGCAAGTGTTGTCGAGTGTTGCCGGTTTATAAAATATAGGGGGGGTGTTGATCCTACTGTGTGTGCTTTGCATTCCAAAAGCACTCTTAAATTAAGTGCACACATCTAGGGGGAGCCCGTCAATATTTTGTAGATTCTGGGGTTTGCTTATTCTCTTGTTATATCTCTATGCAAATCTCGTGTTGTCATCAATCCACCAAAAAGGCGGAGATTGTTAGGGCATATTTCTCTCTAAGTGGTTTTGGTGATTGATGACAATGCATTTGTGGACTAATCGTGTGCATTGGGCATTTCAGATATTCATTCATATGGCACGATACGATTTCTTCCCCTCGGTATTTAACGTGAAGACGGTGTAGTTTTCCTTCGTTTCAGTTTTGGTGGACTTGAGTCGTAGGAGATACCGTACTATCAAGAGGGGGTCTATATCGGAAAGGTTAGGGTGCAATCAACATGCAAACATCTCTTTTGCACCCCCAGCTCTTTCCCGCATCATTGGAGGTTCCTTCGTTATCGAGGAAGTGACATTGGAGAGAAGCCAGCGGTAGTATTGTGGCTGGATGTGGCAGCACCGCTGATTGCAACAGGCGGTAGTACCGCTGCAGCAGTGGTAGTACCGCCCAGAGCCTCAAGCGGTAGTACCACTCCAGTACCGCTGTACTACTACCTCGATTCGGGACTCTGGTATTTCGTGTTGGGTTTGGCGGCAGTAGTAGCAGCAGGAGGAGCAGTAGTACCGCTCATAAGCGGTACTACTGCGCCTACTACCGCTACTAGTGCCGCTCGAGGATTTTTCTCCTCTGTCTCTCTCCCCTATGCTCGTGTAAGCTATTGTGCGAGGCCCCAGCAGTAGTACCGCTGTGGTGAGTAGTAGTACCGCTCCCAGGAGCAGTAGTACCATGCACTGTGGCCTGAGAATGGGGATAACAGTTGGATTGTCCCCCCCACTATAAAAGGGAGGGTCTTCTTCCCCAAGAAGACCTACCACTTCCTCCCCCACAAACTCCATTGTTGCTCCAAAGCTCATTTTTGCCTGATCTCTCTCCCTAGCCAATCAAACTTGTTGATTTTCTAGGGATTGGTTGAGAAGGCCCAGATCTACACTTCCACCAAGAGAAATTTGATTTCCCCCACTAATCCCTTGTGGATCCTGTTACTCTTGGGTGTTTGAGCACCCTAGACAGTTGAGGTCACCGCCGAGCCACATTCCATTATGGTGAAGCTTCGTGATGTTGTTGGGAGCCTCCAATCAAGTTGTGGAGATTGCCCCGACCTTGTTTGTAAAGGTTCGGTCGCCGCCTTCAAGGGCACCAGTAGTGGAATCACAGCATCTCGCATTGTGTGAGGGCGTGAGGAGAATACGGTGGCCCTAGTGTCTCCTTGGGGAGCATTTTGCCTCCACACCGCTCCGACAGAGACGTACTTCCCCTCAAAGGGAAGGAACTTCGGTAACACATCCTCGTCTCCACCGGCTCCACTGTGGTTATCTCTTACCTTTACTTTGTGCAAGCTATTGTTGTGTTGTATCCTTTGCTTGCTCTTGTTCTTGTTGTTATTGTGTTGTTGTTATTAGCGTCATATAGGTTGCTCACCTAGTTGCACATCTAGAAAACATTTTTGTTGCTAAACCTAATTTGTGAAGAAAAGCCAAAAATTGGTAGTTACCTATTCACCCCCCTCTAGTCAACCATATTGATCCTTTCAGTTCACTACTTTGATAATTCGATATGTGGTGGACCGGTTCTTGGGTGTTGTTCGTACTTGAAAAAACCTCCCAATTATGATTAACCCCCTCGCAAGCATCCGCAACTATGAGAAAAGTATTAAGATAAAATCTAACCATAGTATTAAACATTTGGATCCAAATCGGTCCCTTACGAAGTAGCGCATAAACTAGGGTTTAAGCTTCTGTCACTCTAGCAACCCATCATCTAATAACTAATCCACAATGCATTCCCTTAGGTCCAAAGATGGTGAGGTGCCATGTAGTCGACGTTCACATGACACCACTAAAGGAATCACAACATACATATCATCAAAATATCGAACATATCAAGTTCACATGATTACTGGCAACATGACTTCTCCCGTGACCTCAAGAACAAAAGTAACTACTCACAAATGATATTCATGCTCAAGATCAGAGGGGTATTAAATAGCATAATGGATCTGAACATATAATCTTCCACCAAATAAACCATATAGTAATCAAATACAAGATGTAATCAACACTACTAGTCACCCAGAGGTACCAATCTGAGGTTCCGGTACAAAGATAGAACACAGAGATGAACTAGGGTTTGAGAGGAGATGGTGTTGTTGAAGATGTTGATGGACATTGGCCTCCCAAAGATGGGAGGGTTGTTGGTGATGACGATGGCTTCAATTTCCCCCTCCGGGAGGGAAGTTCCCCCAACGGAATCGCTCCGCCGTAGGGCAAAAGTGCTCCTGCCCAAGTTCCGCCTCGATACGGCGGTGCTCTGTCCCGAAAGTCCTCTACCTATTTTTTAGGTCAAAAGACCTTATGTACCAGAAGATGGGCACCGGAGGTGGGCTGGGCTGGCCACAACCCACCAGGGCGCGCCTGGGGGGCCTGGCGCGCCCTGGTGTCTTATGGTCACCAGGTGGCCTCCCTCCGATAGTTATTTGCTCTAGTATTTTTCATATATTCCAAAATAATTCTCCGTAAATTTTCAGCTCATTTGGACTTGTGCAGAATAGGTAGCTCTAACGTAGCTTTTTCATGTCCAGAATTCCAGCTGTCGGCATTCTCCCTCTTTGTGTAAACCTTGCATATTATGAGAGAAAAGGCATTAGAATTACTCCATAAAGCATTATTATGCATAAAACATTATAAATAACGGTAGCAAAACATGATGCAAAATGGACGCAACGCCTACCCCTGGGCGCGCCCAAGTGCCTTGTCGCCTACTCGTTACACATCTGGTCTCCTCCCGAAGCTTCTAGGGTCTCTCTTGTCCACAAAAAATCGTCAAAAAGTTTTGTGGCATTTGGACTTCGTTTGGTACAGATTCCTTGAAAATCCAAAAACGGGCTAAAAACAGCAACTGGCACTTGAAACTAAGTTAATAGGTTAGTCCCAAAAAATGATATATAATTGCGTACAAAACATCCAAGATCGAAACTATGATAGCATGAAACAATCAAAAATTATTGATACGTTGGAGACGTATCACATCTCCAGTTCCTTTTTCATCAAGTTTTATATTACTAAACAAAGTTTCAATGGGTGTCACCCAATCATTTTAAAATCTTCATTATCACTAGTAAGAGGATGTGACTCTGGTTTAGCAGCCATCTTATTTACTGGCGTAGTTTGTTTATTGGATATCTTTCTTATCAGATTTTCAGTACGAGCAAGTTGAGACCGAAGGTTGACGACTTCTTGATTAACTTCATCAAGTTGTTTACTGATGGCATCCAATAAAGTAGAGTGTTCTTTAAGTTCCTCAACAAAGAATTTATTGTGCTCATATTGTGTAAACATGAAATTCTTAGTGGTATTTTCAATCTCAGCCAACCTTTTATGATAAGAACTATCATAGAATTTTTCTTCCGACATAGCGCCGAAATAAGCAAACAAAATATTTTGTGTTTTTTTATTTTTAGATAAGTGGAGGGAGATGAAAAAGACAGGCCAAGGAAAATGGAATGGCAAATAAAAAGTAGAGCAAGTAGATGATAGTTTGTATGTAGGAACCTGGTGAGAATTTGATGATATCTCCCGGGAACGGTGCCAGAAATTCTTTGTGCTACTTGTGAGTTGCATTGGGATTTTCCTCGAAGAGGAAGGGTGAAGTAGTATAATAGAGATAAGTATTTCCCTCGATGAGAACCAAGGTTACCGAACCAATAGAAGTACCACACAATCTCTCGTCGTCAGCACCTACACACACAAAAGCAAATACTTGCACCCAACACAGACACGGGCAAGAGGGTTTTCAATCCCCTTGAACTCGTTACTTGCAAGGATTAATTCTAATAGTGGTAGAAAGATAAAAACAAAAGTAAATAAATTACAACAAGGTAATTTTGGTTTTTGTAATATGATTAAAATAGACCCAGGATACATAGTTTTCACTCGAGGCTTATCTCTCAAAACAATAACATGCAGTGGGTAGGGTAAACAAATTACTGTTGGGCAATTGATAGAAAAGCGCATAGTTATGAACTTATGATGTTATTCATGGCAATGATCACATATGTAGGCATCACGTCTATGATAAGTAGACCGACTCCTGCCTGCATCTACTATTATTACTCCACCAATCGACCGCTATCCAACATGCATCTATAGTATTGAGTTCATAACTAAAAGTGCAACTAATCTCCGGGTGGTTTTGGTAATTCATAACAACATATAGATCATTGAACTAATATCCATTCAAGTTTAATATTTCAGAAATTTCAATGAATGGCATGGCATGGACTAGAGATGTGGACCCCTCAAAATGCTAAGGACACATATTGGCAAAAGCTCAAGACTCCTCATTTCTATTTTAGAGATCTGAGATCACATTGAGTCCGTAGGAAAGCAATACTATTAAAACGGGATGAAGTGTTGCTCAATGTATTGCTTGCTCAAAATGCTTAGTGATATTGCTCCAAATCCCTCAACCACTTTCTCATTCCAAATATGTCAGAACCCTAAACTCCAACTTGGCCCCACCGATTCATTCCATCCGGAGCCACCGAGTTCATATGACATAGCCACTGCCAGAAGCCCTAAACAGTTTGGTCACACCGATACAGATCTCGGTCTCACCGAGATGGCCTTGCCAATTCTTTGTTACCTGTTGCAATTGCTTCAGTCTCATCGAAATAGCAATATGTCCCACCGAGTTGGCTTAACATTTTCTCTGTTGCCTTATTTATTCACTTTGATCTCACCGAGTTGACGCAATCGGTGCCACCGAGTTTATGTTTTCCCTAAGCCCTAGCACATCAGTCCCATCGAGTTGTTCCAGTCGGTCCCACCGAGATTCCTAACGTTCACAATTTGAACTAAATCGGTCTCACTGAGTTCTTCCATTCGGTCTGACCGAGTTGGGTCAAATGTGTGTAACGGTTGGATTTTATGTGGAGGCTATATATACCCCTCCATTCCCCTTCTCCATATGTGAGAGAGCCATGAGAACGTGCCTACACCTTCCAGCATACATTTTCTGAAAGAGAACCACCTACTCATGTGTTGAGATCAAGATATACCAATCCTACCACAAGAATCTTGATTTCTAGCCTTCCCCGAGTTGCTTTCCACTCAAACCATCTTTCCGCCATATCCAAATCTGTGAGAGAGAGTTGAGTGTTGGGGAGACTATCATTTGAAGTACAAGATCAAGGAGTTCATCATCAACACACCATCTATTACCTTTTGGAGAGTGGTGTCTCCTAGATTGGTTAGGTGTCGCTTGAGAGCGTCCATCAAGATTGCGGAGTTGAACCAAGAAGTTTGTAAGGGCAAGGAGATCGCCTAATTCGTGAAGATGTACCCGAGTGAGGCTAGTCCTTCATGGGCGATGGCCATGGTGGGATAGACAAGGTTGCTTCTTCGTGGACCCTTTGTGGGTGGAGCCCTCCGTGGACTCGCGCAACCGTTACCCTTCGTGGGTCGAAGTCTCCATCAATGTGGACATACGATAGCACCACCTATCGGAACCATGCCAAAAATCTCTGTGTCTCCATTGCGTTTGCACTCGCCAAACCCTTCTCTTTACCTTCATATGCAATGTTTTACTTTCCGCTGCTACACTCTTAGAATTGCAGGTAGCTAGGTTGATTGCTTGACTTGTGCTAATTGCTAAAATCTATCCACAACTAAAATTGGGAAAAGGTTATATTTTTATTTTGTCAAGTAGTCTAATCACCCCCCTCTAGACCTACTTTCGATCCTACAAGTGGTATCAGAGCTTTGGTCTCCATTCGCCTTGATTTCCATAGCTTTGGTGATCATAGCCTTGGTTTCACAACCTAAGAGAGTATGGCGTCTAGCGAGGGAAATTACCACCGTAGAGGTCCTTACTTTGATGGTACTAATTTTGCTAGTGGGAAGCATAAGATGAAAATGCATATTCTTGATCATAACCCTGCCATTTGGGATATTGTGCATATTGGCTTGCAAGGTGATTTCTTCGAGGATGGAAAATAACCGGATTGTGAAGCGACAACGGAAGAAATGAAGATGTTGCAATACAATGCTCAAGCTTGCGATATTATATTCAATGGATTGTGCCCCAAAGAATTCAACAAAATCAGCCGCCTTGGGAATGCAAAGGAAATTTGGGATACTTTGGTTGTATGCACGAAGGTACTGAGTCCGTCAAGGAATCCAAATTGGATTTGCTTCAAAGTCAACTTGAAAAGTTCATGATGAAGGATGGTGAAGGAGTCGCTGAATGTACTCTAGGCTTGCTCTCATCACAAATGAGATTGCCGGCTTAGGAGGCGAAGAGATGACCGACAAATTCATCATCAAGAAGATCCTAAGAGCCTTGGATGGAAAATATGATACCGTGTGCACCTTGATCCAAATGATGCCCAACTACAAAGATCTCAAGCACATGGAAGTCATTGGTAGAATTGTTTCTCATGAGATGTCACTCAAGGATAAGGAAGAGGTCCACAATAAGTCAAGTGGTGCTTACAAAGCTTCAAGTGATGCACCTACAACAGCAAGTGAGAAGCAAGTCTCCAATGAAGAATAGAGCCTAGTGGTGAAGAAATTCAACAAATTCTACAAGAATAGAAGCAAAGAGAGAAGCTCCAACTCAAGATCCTACAATGACAAAAGATCTTCTAGTCGTGATCATAATTGCTACAATTGTGGAAGACCCGGACACTACTCAAATGAGTGTATGACTCCCTACAAGAAGAGAGAATATTCACCAAAAAGGAGGAGTAGAAGAGATGAATCACCTCCAAGAGAGATAAGGAGTAGAGATGATCATTATGAACGAAGACCCTCTCGTAGAAGCAAGGATTCGGAAAGGAAGGGCAAATCATCAAAGAGCTACACAAGACGAAGACATCAAGCTCATGTCGGTGAATGGGTATCCAGTTCTGACTCCGACAACTACTCCGAGAGAAGCTTGATACGTCTCCAACGTATCTATAATTTTTGATTGTTCCATGCTATTATATTATCTGTTTTGGATGTTTTATATGCATAAATATGCTATTATATATTATTTTTGGGACTAACCTATTAACCTAGAGCCCAGTGCCAGTTCCTGTTTTTCCCTGTTTTAGAGTTTCGCAGAAAAGGAATGCCAAACGGAGTCCAAACGGGATGAAACCTTCGCAATGATTGTTCTTGGACCAGAAGACAACCAGGACACTTGGAGATGAAGTCGAAGGAGCCACGAGGCGGCCACTAGGACGGGGGCGCGCCCAGGGGGAAGGGCACGCCTCCCACCCTTGTGGGCCCCTCGTGTACCTCCTGACCTAATTCTTTCACCTATATATTCCCAAATATCCCCAAACCACCAGAGGCATCCACAAAAACACTTTTCCACTGCCGCAACCTTCTGTACCTGTGCTAGGGACCTTTTCTGGCACCCTGCCGAAGGGGGATTCAATCACGGGGGGCTTCTACATCAACTCTATTGCCCTTCCGATGAAGTGGAGTAGTTTACCACATACCTACGGGTCCATAGCTAGTATCTAGATGGCTTCTTCTCTCTCTTTGATTCTCAATACCATGTTCTCCTTGATGTTCTTGGAGATCTATCCGATGTAATACTTTTTGCGGTGTGTTTGCCGAGATCCAATGAATGTGGATTTATGATCAGCTTATCTATGAATATTATTTGAATCTTCTATGAATTCTTTTATGCATGATTTGATATCTTTGTAACTCTCTTCGAACTATCGGTTTGGTTTGGCCAACTAGATTGGTTTTTCTTGCAATGGGAGAAGTGCTTAGCTTTGGGTTCAATCTTGCGGTGTCCTTTCCCAGTGACAGTAGGGGCAGCAAGGCACGTATTGTATTGTTGCCATCGAGGATAAAAAGATGGGGTTTTCATCATATTGCTTGAGTTAATTCCTCTACATCATGTCATCTTACTTAATGCGTTACTCCGTTCTTTATGAACTTAATACTCTAGATGCATGCTGGATAGCGGTCGATGTGTGGAGTAATAGTAGTAGATGCAGAATCGTTTTGGTCTACTTGACACGGGCGTGATGCCTATATTCATGATCATTGCCTTAGATATCGTCATAACTTTGCGCTTTTCTATCAATTGCTCAGTTGTAATTTGTTCACCCACCGTATTATTTGATATGTTGAGAGAAGCCTCTACTGAAATCTATGGCCCCAGGTCTATTTTCCATCATATAAGTTTCCGATCTACTATTTTGCAATCTTTTACTTTCCAATCTGTAAACCAAAAATATTTACTTTACCGTTTGTTTACTTTCATCTATCTCTATCAGATCTCAGTTTTGCAAGTAACCGTGAAGGGATTGACAACCCCTTTATCGCGCTGGGTGCAAGTTGTTTGATTGTTTGTGCAGGTATTCGGTGATTTGTTTGTTGTCTCCTACTGGACTGATACCTTGGTTCTCAAACTGAGGGAAATACTTATCTCTACTTTGTTGCATCACCATTTCCTCTTCAAGGGAAAAACCAACGCAAGCTCAAGAAGTAGCAAAGCTATCAGTCTGACCCTGAATATACTCAAGATGAAGGTGTTGCCGGACTTGCACTTGTGTCATCCAACTCCTACGACATATTTGACTCATCAAATGAAGGAATTGGAAGATGCTTCATGGCTAAAGGCCCTAAGGTATCACACCCCGAGTATGTTGATTTCAATACTGATGAAGATGATTTGCTAGGTGATGATGATTTACTTGTTGACAACACTAGTGATGAAAACTATGATGAACTTGCTATTAATCATGCTAATCAAGATGAAACGAATGACATTGATAATAAGGAGATTGACCGTCTAGCTGAAGAACTAAACACTCTTAAGTTTGCTCATGAAACAACTCTAGAGGATCATAGAGAGCTCAAAAGAACTCATGATAAGCTATGCTTCAAGAAGCTAAATTTAGAGCAAGAGCATGAGTTTCTAAAAGCTATAGATGATGATCTTCGAAAGAAGAGTTCTTCTTATCTTGCCAAACGTCTTCTCTTGTCTACTTATATGCCACAAGTAAAATCTAGCAACAAGAATAAGAAAGATTCTTCCTCTAGTAGTAACAATAACAATGTTAAATCCAATATTGTTGCTTCTAGTAGTTCTCTTGATTCCACTAATGATTCTCTTAGCCAAGTTACACTTGAGCAAGAAAATAGTTTATGGAAGGGAATTATAGATAAAGGTGTTTACAAGAGCCCTGCCGGAAGTAAGCAATTTGAGGAAATTGTATGCAAGCAAGGAAGGCACCGGAGGAATCAGGGTGTTGGGTTTTGAACGAAAGTTCAATGCCAATGGAGTTGAGTGGGAAGAAGATGAATATCCCAAGACGAAGTTTGTTCCTCAACAAGAGAAGTATGACCCCACTTCTTACAATGGAACACAAGCCCAAGACGATCTTCCACCACAATACCACAAGCTAAAAGGCAAGGACAAGCTTCAAGAAGAGATTGATTTATTTGAACAAGCTCCTAAGGCCATGGTCAAGTGGGTTCCCAAGACTATGTCAAGTTCTACTTCATCAAGTACGACTACAACTCCAAGGATTCCCATCAAGTTGATGTGGATCCCAAATAATAAGAACTAGAGTGTTCTTGAGGGTGACTCCGCCAACATACTTCACTCATATTCATTTTGGCAAGGACATGTGCAATCAACTTTCATATCTTGCACTAGTTCATGGAGTCACAAACCCTCTTGTTGGTAAGACAAGGGACAAGGTAACCTAATGATTTCATGGACATCATCATATGTATACTTCACTATATGTCTATGGATATCCTTGTACGTTCCTTGTGGGACTAACCCATGTAGGTATTGAAAGTGCAACACTCCAATGGATTGCTCCAAAAGATCTACATCAACATTGAGCATCCACATCTTCAACATCCACATGAAGTCAGCATCGACAAAACCCAAGGTTAGTTCATCCTTCTCAGGGGGGATATCACATCTAGGGGGAGCTTTGCTCTAAAAATTGAGCTAAAGCAACTCTAATGGTGTGAACACAACAATGCTTTATGTACAAGTGGTAACCCCACTTGTGCTTAAACGATGAGTATGACCTATGATCAAATGTTCTCATTTGACTCCTTGGTCAATATACTCATATATAGATGACCTAGTCATCGCCAATTGCTTGATAGATGCTAGAGTGTATATGCATGCTCTATCACAAGTTTCATTGCTATCTTATTGTGTGAGCATATTGGTTGCATGATTTTCTCCATTCGAGGACATCCATTTGTAGTTTTGATTGATTGGTTTTTACTGGCCGAATGGATGGACAAGAATGCCTAAGTACTCCATGATGTCTGCTTGCTACGTCGGTATTTCCCCAAAGAGGAAGGGATGATGCAGCACAACAACGGTAGGTATTTCCCTCAGTGATGAGACCAAGGTTATCGAACCAGTAGGAGAACCACGCAACACTACGTGAACGACACCTGCACACAAATAACAAATACTCGCAAACTGACGTATTAAAGGGGTTGTCAATCCCTTTCGGGTAACGGCGCCAGAAATTGGCAAGTGGACGGGAGAAAGTTGTAATAGATTGATAGATGCAAATAAAAGTAAATAAAATTCAGCAAGGGTATTTTTGGATTTTTGATAATATAGATCTGAAAATAAAAGCAAATAAAAATAGATCACGAAGATAAATATAATAAAGAAGAGACCCGGGGGCTGTAGATTTCACTAGTGGCTTCTCTCGAGAAAAATAACATACGGTGGGTAAACAAATTACTGTTGGGCAATTGATAGAACTTCAAATAATCATGACGATATCCACGAATGATCATTATATAGGCATCACGTCCAAGATTAGTAGACCGACTCCTTGCCTGCATCTTCTACTATTACTCCGCTTGTCGACCGCTATCCAGCATGCATCTAATGTATTAAGTTCATGGAGAAACGGAGTAATGCAATAAGAACGATGACATGATGTAGACAAGATCTATTCTTGTAGGAATAGACCCCATCTTGTTATCCTTAATAGCAACGATACATACATGTCGGTTCCCCTTCTGTCACTGGGATCAAGCACCGTAAAATCGAACCCATCACAAAGCACCTATTCCCATGGCAAGAAAAATCGATCTAGTTGGCCTAACTAAACCAAAGATTCAAAGAAGAAATATGACGCTATAAGTAATCATGCATATAAGAGATCAAAGAAACACAAATAACTTTCATGGATAAAAACATAGATCTGATCATAAACTCAAAGTTCATCGGATCCCAACAAACACACCGCAAAAAGAGTTACATCAAATAGATCTCCAAGAGACCATTGTATTGATAATTAAAAGAGAGAGAGGAAGCCATCTAGCTACTAACTACGGACCCGTAGGTCTATAATGAACTACTCACGCATCATCGGAGAGGCACCAATGAGGATGATGAACCCTCCATGATGGTGTCTAGATTGGATCTGGTGGTTCTGGAACTTGCGGCGGCTGGAATTGATTTTCGTCGACTCCCCTAGGGTTTCTGGAATATTGAGGTATTTATAGAGCAAAGTGGCGGTGCGGGAGGCCACCGAGGTGGGCACAACCCAGGGCCCAGGCGCGCCCTGGTGGGTTGTGCTCCCCTCGGAGCACCCCTCGGGTACTTTCTTGGCCCAACAGGAGTCTTCTGGTCGAGAAATAATCCACAAAAAGTTCTGATGCATTTGGACTCCGTTTGATATTGATTTCCCGCGATGTAAAAAACAAGCAGAAAATAGCAACTGGCACTGGGCACTATGTCAATAGTTCAGTCCCAAAAAATGATATAAAGTTGATATAAAATTGTCGGAGTAATTGGACACGGGTATCCCGAAGACGGCAAGACAATATTTCAAGACATCGGGGCTAGCAAAGCCCCTCAGTCCGACTGCCCGGCCGCTCCTGCCGGCTCCCCGTCCGACTGCTCCACCCGGCCGGCTGCCCGGCCGGCTGCCAGCTGACCGACTGCGCCGACTAGCCGGCTGCCGACTGCAGTCCGACCCGGCATCGACAAGACCCTGACGAGACGGCCATACCGCGGACAAGACAACCGTACCGCGACACCGTCATGTATAGTGTCACTTGTCCCCTGGCACTATTCATGAAGTGACCTAGGGGACAAGCATGACATGCACCATGCCTTGCTCCCATACCTCCACATAGCTTAGATACAAAGCTACCTCACACTATAAAAGGAGACACACATGCATCCATCCATGGGATGGACTCACGTACACACAAGCAAGCTAGCTAGCAAGAGAGCTAGCTAGCCATCCATCCATCCCCACGGGCAAGCATGCCCAAGCACACACATGCGGCCATGCTCATGGCCGGCCACTAAAGCATGCTTTATGCATGCATATATGGAGCCAGATGCCCACGGCACTGCCCCCAGATACAGCTCTAGGAGCACTTTGTACTGCCCGATGTACACCCCAGATATATATACTCAGACATGCAGGAGTAGGGGTATTATCTCTCTGGAGAGCCCCGAACCTGGGTAAACTAGCGCGTGTTACTCGCATACCCGCTCCCGGTCCTATCAGCAGCAGTCTTACCCTCACACAAAGCCCTTGTGGCATCTGTCGCATCACACCCCCCCCGTGAGAATACCACGACAGTTGGCGCCCACCTTGGGGCGGTACTATGCTACCGCGCTGCTGCTGGTTTCACAGTCCGGGTGGGACCATCTTCGCCATCATCACCGCGGCGTCGCGCCGTCCCTCCGATAGCGGTCGAGGGCTCGATATCGACACGCCCTCGGAATGGCCGCGAGGGGCGGCGCGTCCTCGCCGTCGGGACCATCTTCGCCATCACCGCCACGTCGTCGCGCCGTCTCTCCGGTAGCGCTCGGGGGCTCGACTTCGACCCGCCCCCGGAGCGGCCGCGCGGGACGGCGCGTCCTCGTCGTCGGCCTCGCCGCCTTCGTCATCATCATCGTTGCGACGCCGGATGTCCGTCCGCGCGCGCTCCGCGCGCGGGGCCTAGCTTGACCCCGGCCCCACGCTGTTACGTCTGTGGCTGCGCGCATGCTTCATCGCGGCGCCTCGCTCCGGCCAGCTGGCTCCCCTCCGTACAGGCGCTGGCTGCAGCTTCTGTTCGAGCGGGCCGCCAGCTCCTCCGCGACTTGCCTCCCGTGCGCGAGCCCCCGCCCGTGCTGGTGCAGGCCACCACCCCGAGCTCCCCGCTCCCCGTTTGCGCCTGCCCCGGTCGGCTCCGGCCTCCCGCCGGCTCCTGCGCCGCGCCCCCGCGCGGCCCTGGGCTCGTACCGGCGTCCTCCGCCGGGTGCCTGCGTGCTCGGC